>NC_138775.1:203505077-203680077 GCF_965119305.1 Pelophylax lessonae | reverse complement strand
TAAAAAATTAAAGGTGGAAATAAAAGTCAAAGAAAGGAAAAAGCTCAGCAAAATGATTTTGTGATTTAAAAGAAAAGAAAAAAAAAAAATCTACTTGTAGATGTGAATATGAAAATGCACCCTGAGCACTCACTGCTGGTTTTCTAAATTGTCCTTCTTATCCCACAGGGATTTGATGAATTATGTAATACCATTACTGCATATCCCAAATATCCTACACAGTAGTGTCGGAGTTAATTTGTGTGACAATACTCAGCACACTTCTAACATGATATGCAATGCTGGCATGCTTCCCACAGCAATCTAAGTCTATGCCTACTTACTATCAGCACTACTTTATAAACTATTAATACAAATTTATGATGCTACAGATACAGTGATGCTACTTAAAATAGAAGTGTGTGGCAAGCTATTTAGTGCAAATGTGAGAATAAATAAAATAAAAACAAAAATGAATAAAAAGATTGCATAATGATCAGAATAAAGCAGGTGTTCGCTTAACAGCTGACATGAATTAGGATGTTGTGCATGTAAAAGAAAGTAAAAAAACTTTGCTATGACTGCCTTCTATCACTTCTGGCTGCCTTTGGTTTGACTACTGTGTGAGCTACTGACCTGAAACAAGTATAAGGGTTAGAAAGTCAGAGTGACTTTAAAACTCTGATCTGCAAATCTCTTCTGGATCAGTGACATCACTTCAACATGATAGCCAGGCAATGAGCATTTTAAAACCGGTAGGCATTGGGAGCCTACTTTTTGCTCTTAGCAGTTTTTCATTAAATGGCAACTAATCAGTAATTGGTGGTCCTATGCTAAGAGAGTACTTGTAATGCTTGCCCCAGTACAGTGGCGGCTGGTGCATTGAGAGCGCCCCCCCCCCCATCCATGCGTCCGGCCCCTAATCTACATGCAGGGCGCCAGACGCATGGATTCCAATGTTTTTTTTTTTTTTTTTTTGAGGCACGTGATTAGAGCCAGAGGCTCTAATAGGCTTCCAAAAAGGGTGGGTTGGGGGCGCAGAGCTCTGCACCCCGAGCCGACCCAGTTGTGTGACAATAGCGAATGAATATTCACTATTATCACACGGATCCTCCTCGCAGCCAATCAGGAAGCAGGTTCCGAGATCCATTTCACAATTGGCCATGCTATTGGCTGAGGAGGAGGAGGAGGGAGGAGACGCAGGGGAAGCTGCCACCGCTGGGGGAAGCCACCGCCGCCTGCTCTCCACTTCAGTCCAGGGTGAGTGGGCTGGCGACAGGGGGGGGGGGTGTCGCGAGAGATGGTATGGTGTGCGAGCGAGCTAGTGTGGTCAGGGGGGGTATGGTGTGGTCCGTCTGCCACCCCCCCCGGCCCATGGAGCACCAGCTGCCACTGCCCCAGTACCAGAGGTCAGAGATTATAGTCGATGAGTGCAGCTTCATATATAGCAGCCTCCCGTTCATTTAAGGCAAGCAGCCCTACAGGTACTTGGTGGACTCCAAGGCTCAATACATAAAGTCTTGGGCCAAAGGACTCAACAATAGTATAAGAAAGAACTTCTCTGAAGCGATTAAAGATTGAAGAGTCTTTAGGAGGATGACGCATGGGGGTTTATTTACTAAAGGCAAAAATAGTGTTCTCTGCAAATGCAGTTGCTCAAGAGCTTAGAAACTGATCAGAAGCTCTGCTGACTTCCATTACCCAATCATGTGCAAGCAAAAATGTTTTTTTTTTTTTTTAATTTTCCTTGCATGTGATTGGGTATTCTTTGCAAAGTGAAGCGTTACCTAATTTACCAAGCTCGGGAGCAACTGCACTTGCAGAGTGCAACTGCACTTTGAAAAGTGCACAATCTACTTCCCTTTGGTAAATCAACCCCATGGACTCTTGCTTAGCATGTGTAAGTCAGTAACAAAATAGAGGGTGGCGCTGGTCAGGACAGGCAGCAGGCAATAGATGTAAAATAGAGACCAGCTGAAATCAGGGCAGGCAGAAAATTATAGTGTAATCGAGGGACAGGAAAAGGTCAGAGCAGGCAACAGAAGCTTAGAGTAATCCAGAGACAGACCTGGTTCAGAGCAGGCAGCAGGGCAGTCGATAATGTAACCCAGAGACAGACAGAGGTCAGGGGAGGCAATGGATAAGTGTAATCCAGGAATACACTAAGGTCAAGGCAGGTAAGTTACAGTCAGGACCAAGAGTCAACATTCAGAGAGCAGCACTGAGACTGTATAGAAATAACCATCACAAGACCAGAGCTCTGGGCTTGTAATGTTCAAATGAGGCACACAGGACCAAAATGGTCAACGAGAGCCAAGGAGACTAGGCAAAGGGAGTCCACCTGCTGCTTAGCAATAGGGATGCATCTTAAGGGGAACATGGTTGTTCGCCAATAGGAAATAAGAGTTGAGGAGTCCTCTGCCAGACTCAGTGATGGTTCCCTCTCTAGCAAAGCCACTAACTCTTTCCCCTGCCAGAGTTGCTTCATAAATCCTGTGTCAGCTGGCATCTGAGCCAAATGGCAAGAGGGGGTGCAGAAGAGTAGGATTGGCTTTACACAGATACTGCAATGGGCAGTAGTTTCATGGGCAAAAAAGGGACATGGTACCTAAATGCAAGAAATGTTTTTTTTTTTTTTTTTTATCCTGGTTGAAGCAATCCGTTTTTTCCTTCCTGTCACACTGACCGCAAAGTAATTAAATCACAGACAATAAAATCCTGACACTCATCTTAACTTGTCCCACTCTATCTGTATGAGTTGTCAATAAACACTGTTGTATAACCTTACTCCCATGAATAAAGTGTTATAAACACCAATTTTTCAACATTGCTGCCAGGTAGGTTTATGATAGAGGAAACCCTATCGGTCATTAATACTTCCCCCTGCCGGTCAGCTGTCATATAAACTGAACCACACATATTTACGGTCCCCGATCTGTGCCATGGTGATGTGCCTCCTGTGTGCATGCAATGGAGTTATCGCAGCTCAGCCATTCAAATGGCCAAAGAGACAGAACCCACAAGGCAGATCAAATAAAAATGAAAGCACCAAGGACCAGTGGGAGTGGTGACATTGCAGCACTGGAGGGCTTCATTTGACAGGTAAATCTGCCATATTGTGCCAATATGTGCTGCATGCTGGCATAATATGGCATAACCTACCTGTGGGTCCATGTTATTTAGAAAAAAATCCAGTTTATTACTGCTTTAGGTGCTGTAAAACCCTTTTTGAAAACCACATATCCATGATTAAAAAGAGAGCATGGGTTGAACTGAACTATGAATACATTACAAAGGGCAAGAGTGAGCATTACCCAGCTTTGTGATTGACAGTATAAAACAGAGAAGCTAACTGGGGAATTCCTTCTACTCTTCAGAAAAATACTTTGTGCTTTGACAGGAGAAACCCTAAAACAATGAAACACGCTCACCTGGTCTTTCAAGCCTGGAATCCGGCAATGTGAAATGAATAAATAGGTGTATACTGTATCTAGGCAAACATTTGGGTTTTTTTTTAGTTTTAGATAGAGGGAGGGTTAGACACTGTCAAGTTTTCATTGCTCTCTAAAGGTTTCCCATTAGAAATATTCACCACTCTATTCATACACATGATCATTGTCACCAAGAAAGTGAGGGGAAACTCAAAATCGCAAAACTGTTCCCAGAACAAAAGGTGAGAGGATATCTTACAGTCAGAGCAAATGTGTAGGATTGGAATTTCTTTCACTTTGAGAGATTTCCTCCAAGGTATTGCTTGGTTTACATAGAGAGCAGAAATAACTTAGAAGGGCTGTAGGCTTTCCTTCCACTATTCAAAAACAAAAGTTTGACCATACATATTGTGATATTTAGGGGTCTGGATCACTGGCCAGTTGGGTCTATGTAAAAACAAAAACAGTCTATTTCTCCAAGAAGGCAAACAAAACAGCTCATCTAACAAAACAGGCCATACACTCTGGTACAAAACACCTGTGTCGTGAAGAGTGCTACTGTATAGAATAAATCCTATGAACACATCTGTCTGTGGTGACTGTGTGTTACAATTATTCTAAAATCATAACTGATATTGCTAGCATTATGAGCTTCCTCCCACTCGGACAAAATGGAGGTGGTGGCATTGAAAGGGTTATTTGCTTAATTAGCCCAGTGACAATCGCTCTCAGCTTGCTGGCACCTAGATTGTGGTCCCGCAAGCTGGAAAATCTTTGTGCAGGGTGCAGCTGAGAGTGGCATGGTTACATAAGTGACATCGGAGTGTGAGATTGCCTGGTCCTTTGTCGGGAGTTACTGAGGACAGGGATCTGATACCTGCGTCCGTCACAATGAGTAGCTGATAATTAACCCACAGCTGAGCAGCCTTTGTGCACTGAAATAAAAGAGCTGCTTGAAAATAGCAGGAGCCGAGCCCTGACACCCATCACTAGTGTCCTGTGTAATGCACATTAAGAAACCTGTTTCCATAAGAATCAAGTGAACATGCTGGCTTGTGCTTACATGCTCATAATCAGGCTATATCAAGAAACCAATGGACAAAAGCATAAGGTATGGGGGCTGCCAGCAGCTAAAGGTAAATGTCAGAAGGAAAACAAGCCAGATATTTTGTGGCCTTCCACTTTTCAGGATTTAACTGGAGTGTACACTTAGAGCTCAATCCAATGAATGTGTTTTAATGCATGTGTTGTGCCCCTCTTTCTCCTGAGAGGCAGTTAGAGGCTCCCAGATGGCTTGATGTTTTCAAATTCTCCAAGAAGTGCCTTGAGATTTGAGAGACTGTTTGTGGGGTGGAAGAAATTGGTCACTAGTCCCCTTAGATAGTTTAAAGAGGACCAAAAACCCAAGGAGGTGGCGTTAGGGCACAAGATATCCAATAAGCAACACAATTTCAACTCCAGACATCTCCTCTAGCAACAGTCAATACAGAAATAAGAACCTTTAAGCTAAGACTGACAATATGTACTCTTCAGACTGTTGAGAAGATTTAAGCAGATTTAAAAGTCAAGTCAACCAGATTTCCTGCAATGTCCGTCCACTGCAGTGTGCAACAAGCTCTCCAAGACAATCTTAAGCAGCACATTTTTTTACACTGGTGCTTCATCAAGGCTCCATCTTCACTCCCCCTTGATGTACCTTTTAACAAGCAGTGTAAATGTTTCATGCCCCACTTCCTCGCTAGAACAGGCCTGGGAGGTAAGAAACCTCAAGCACAAGCGCCTATCCAGGCAAAAAGCCTGGAAGAACCAAGCCTTTTGAAGCACTGGCAGTAAAGCTACTGGTGGTTGTCCAGAGAGATAGAAGTATTCATAACTCAAAGTTATTGCATCTTATTTCTCCATTGGAAGGGCCCTCCCTAACAGAGGACAGGAACCTAAAAACAAACTGAACTCAGGATAAACTCAATGAAAGAACAATTCAAGCTCAGTCTTACTATAGCCTATCTACAACACTAAAATCTGAGGTAGGGACACTTCTGTTTAGGGCAGGGTCTCTACACTTGTCCAACTTCCCCATATTAAAAGTAGTGTCTGCTCCCATCTCAGCACTGCAGTGTAATGTTTTTTTTTTTTTTTAAATACAGCATGTCAGAGGCTGTTTTACCTCCAGCCCAAATTTCCAGTCTGTGGGCAGTGCTTCAGTGTCATTACATACAATACTTTGACATTAACCCTGTATTGTACATTTAGGAGGCTGGGTGTGACCTGGGCCAGTTTCAACTTACAAAGTAGCTGTGGTTGCAGTTGGTTGCAGTGCTGGAGGGAGCTTGTTGGCGTGAGGAATAAAGAAAGGCTGGTTTCACATGCGCTGTAAGATCAGGTCCGTCTGTCAGTTTTTCAGCCAATTATCATGGATGTTACATCTAAGATGTGATACTTTAGACATTGCAGCCACTTAAATGAGATATGCCCTTGTCAAGCGTTTGTGAGTAATTTTTTTTATACAATAAGGCATTTTTTATATTGAGAATAATGTTCTAGGCTGGTGCGCCCTCTGTTTATTTCTTAATTCTAGTGTATCCAGACACCCCCAGCCTTGTGAGGGCAGCAAGGTGGCATTTATCCAGATGAAGAGCTTGGAGTAAGACCATTTCGGGGCCTATCTTCAAGTGCAGGAGAGTTGTGTGGTGTATATGTTGAAGTTTTTCAGACGGACCTGATCAGACTATCCATAGCTCTCTAAGGAGCGGCGGATGTAAGCAGGCATATGTCCGCTGACACCTGCCAAAAAAGAGCAGATTGGATCGAATGACTGTCAAGATGTAAAGAGACAGCCAGTCCGTTTCCATCTGCCAGCTCCATAGGGAACAGCGGGGCGCATTGCAGAGCGGACACAGACCTGTCATCCACCTGCTCAGCTAGGAGATCCCCTGCTGAGCAGGTGGATGCGGACTATGGAGGATGCCTGTGTGAAACCAGCCTAATTGTATTTTAACCTTCTGCCCCTTGACTAAATGAGCAATTAACCCTTGCATGTGCAGGGGGCCTCACTGCAGGGGTAGATTTTTACATTTTGCTGAAGTTGGGCTTTACGTGCATGGAGAGGCCCATTGAAGTCAATATAAGTGAATCAAAATGCATAAAAACAAGAATTTTGATGTGCTGGAAACCAGTAATAAACAAGCCCTGTACTATGGCCATTAACCCTATCCACTCCATGTTCTAAATTCAAAAACACATTGGAAATGCACATCAAAATGCAAGATCATGCATGTTGACACATGTCAATGTGTACCTGCCTAATGTAACAAAAAAGTGTACCTCTATGCACATGCATTAATAAAAAGAGAAAACAGAGCGCCAGGTCAGTGCGAGTAAAAACAACAAAACTTTATTCCAATACCCACTTACATCTGAATAACTTGCAGACTGCATGTAGAGGTGCTGTAGTATCGGGTGTGATAATCCAAGAGGGTAGACAGGGTGGGCTGGAGGGTTGCTGAAGATGTTTGGACCTGCTGAAGAGAACAACTGGGGCTAATCGCATTAGCAAACTCCAAGCCTCCCACCGCCGAGTGACCGAAGATAAAACGGCCCGATAGAGAGACCACTGCTTGCACAAGTACAGACCCACCGAATGAGCGAGCATGAGAACGGCAGTCTCACAGGCTCTCGCGCACCACTACTAGCTGCAAGAGGCAGGGCATACAAGGTGAGGAGGGGGCGGGCCGCAACTAGTTTCCGAGGCCCCACCTCCTACAGGCTGACCCACCCAGAGGGGAAGAATATATATCACCTTGACAGTGATAGGACTAATAAGGAGGGGGAAAGGGGAACGGGCAGGGCAGGGCTGTCCTATAAAACACTCAGAAGAAGCACCCAGATAGCTGAGAATCGAGCAGCAATCCGGATGGAGCGTGTGGGGGAATCGCCAAAGGCAATAATTTAAAAGACAAATTACATATATAAAAAAATGTATACACATGCATAGATTAACAGTAAATGGACCAGTAAAAGAGTGGCAATTATACACAATAAACGATAGCATCTGACTAGACATATCAAGGGCAGCGGCAAGTCTGTGTATGCATGGAATCTTGAGCCGTATTGACACAGCATCCTGGGATATGTGTGACATGAAAATCCCAGGATTCAGTGGGAATTAGCCTAGGCCAGATAGCAGGAACTACAGGTACTTTACTATGCAAATAGAATACTGATGGGGGGGACAAAATTAGAAAAAGGATTCTGGAATGGGTTAAAGTGGTTGTAAAGTCAGATTTTTTTATCTTAATGCATTCTATGCATAGGATAGAAAAACGTTCTGTTTGCAGCAGCCCCCCTCAGCCCCCCTAATACTTACCTGAGCCCCATCTCTATTCAGCGATGTCCATGAGTGCCTCGCCCATCCGGGACTCTCCTCCTGATTGGCCGAGACACAGTAGCGGCACCATTGGCTCCTGCTGCGGTCAAAGTCAGTTAGCCAATCAGGAGAGAGCGGGCGCGGGGCCGAACTGGAACTCAGTGTCTGAATAGACACAGGGAGCTGTGACTTGGCTCGGGTGCCCCAATTGCAAGCTGCCTGCTGTGGGGTCACTCAAGAGGAGGGAGGGGCAGGCCCAGGAGCACCAAAGAGGGATCCGAGAAGAGGAGGCTCTGGGCTGCTCTGTGCAAAACCATTACATAGACCAAGTAAGTATAACCGGTTTGTAATTTTTTTTACAAAAAACAAGATTTTATTATCAATCACTTTAGGTTCTGGTTTAAAGCACTATTAAAACTCAAAAGCAAGCATTTATTATATTGTAACTTACCAATTTTTTGATGTGATGGCTGCATTCATTTTCTTTTTTAGGCTTGCTTTCTTCTATTTTCCTCTGGTGATCCAGCCAGTAAGTCTATTGTTTTTAAAAAGAGCACATTCTCCTACAGATATTTCAGTTTACAGGGATGAGACAAACCATTTAACACTGTCAGGGGGGTGCTTACAGTGATTAACTTTTTATTTGTTCATGTAAAATCTTTACTCCAAAAGAAAAAAAAGTATGTAGCGTGAGATGTGCTGTGTCTTCAAATTTGTTAGTGTATTTAACTCCGCTAGTAAATTTTAAACACTACCCCCATCCCCAGACAGATAATACTGCTGTCTGCTGTGCCCCCTGATCTCTTTCAGAGTGGGGGCACTCCAATACAAGAGGTGTGTTACTGGCCAAATCACCAGGTGGATACAGAGGGAAAAAAAGCCTAAAAAAAAATAAAAGAAAACTGATGCAGCCACCACGACTAATGATTGGTAAGCTGCAGAATATTACATTTTTGGTTTTGAGTTTAATAAGGCTTTACATTGCTTAATATTTTTTAATTATTTTGGATTAATTGGATTTTTTTGTCCTCCTTTCAAACCATAGCAGTTTATGGACAAAAGAGAAAACATTTCGGTTTGGGGAGTTTTATTTTTCTCTAGTTTAAGCCAGGGGTGGAAGCCCATTAAAAAGGTTTAGGAAATAACTAGGCATCCTGCCTTAATGAGTTACCATTTTCATTTCAAAAGAGGGTCTGTGTTAGGTTCGAGACACACACCTGGTAATAGAAATACGAGTCAGGCTCAGGCTTTTAAACAGTGTCCAATGCCCCAGGCTGAGCACAAACTCTTCTTTTCAAGTTTAGATTCACAAACTAATAGCCATGTTTTCAAGCAAACGAGCTCAGCAAATGTATTCCAGTCTGTTGCAGTGTACACAGATTGCGCGAGCTAGATTTAAGCGACATTTAGGGTTTAGTCTTTAATTTATATGATTCTAATAGTTTACGGCTTTCTAAAGTCTTCTTGATTCATGCTCTATTTGCTTTCCCTCTATGAGGTTTATGGCCATGGGACCTAATTTGCTGGTTTCATTATGTATGTTAGACAAAATCTGTATTGCTAACAGGGCTCATTTTAAGTCTGAAAACTTTATGCATCAAATTAGGTCATTGCTGTAAAACAAATGGTCACTCTGGAGACTGAAGTAGTCAAATTAAAAACAAAATATATTTAAAAAAAAAATCCTGTAGATATTCGTGTAGTTGTTTTTATACTCTGCCAATAAAACTCAATGTTTGATTCTAGTTTACATGTGGCTTACATAACAATCATGTAATATATCCTTGGAATACAGAAAACAGTGAGCACTAGAGCAGACATTGCAGTGGATATACACAATAAAATGGTTTTACAGCAAAGTCCAACATTTCTAGTAGGTAGTTAATGGCCCAACCGGCCACAAAATAAGCTGGCTGTAGAATATTTTTATTTTTTTTTCAGACAGTTTTGCAGAAAAAAATAAAAATAAATAAAAAAACAAAACGAATGAAGGATTCCCCCCTATAGGGACATTGTATTGTGACAGCAGGACCCACAGCAGAATACACTGATTAGTGACTGCCACCAATTGGTTAGAGCCATTGAATTGAGAAAAACTTTCCAGCATATCCCTAAAAGTAGAAGTACAGCCAAAGCTTGTTTGGCTGTACGTCTGTGGATCCCAGGAGTGCGGTTTGTTCTTGCGACCATATGGTCAGGATCTTCCTACATGCCTGGAACAGAACTTGGCTCCGCCTTTCAGTGAGCCACTGAGAGCCTGAGCCAGACACTCCCTCCCCCTCCATATCCCAGTGCTCCAGTGAGCGCTGGAGGGGCAGAGCAGACACCAGCTCTCTGCCCAGGAAGCTCTGAGAACCGAGGGATCAGCGGGGTTTGATTGCTCGGTTCTCAGCCTTAGAGCCGGTGGGGAACCGATGCTGCATCCAGCATGATTCTAAAATAGAAAAAAATTCCCAAAATATGCTATAATTCTCTTTTAAGCAGAAGTCACTCAAATGATCCAATTATGTCAAATGCTGATGGCCACACACAGATTACATTTTTGCTAGTCCATGCTAAACCAGCATAACTTCAATCAGTAGTGTATCATCAGCTTAATCCCTCAACAAAGCATATGCCTCTATAGTGTGTACTTGTCTTCATCCAGAGCACTAAGTGTAATTTCTGTATGCTCTTTTGTTCCTCTGCTATCAGCATGAATCGCTTCTGACAAATTTTCATGACACCAGAAAAAAGGTGACAGGGGAGGGACCTCCAGTTGATTGACAGCCTCAGCATTGTTCCTGTGTGAATGAGGGTGTGTCCCTTCCCTCCAATCACCTCCCAGAGCTCTCCTCACTAAGCTCTGCAAAGTGTAACTCCGGCTCCCCCTCCCCTTTTTTTTTTCTGTCTTCTTAGACAGGCTTTAAAAATTCTACTTTGAATGGGTGAAGAGAAGAGAAGAGAAGACTGCATATAAACATGTAGGATGATTTATTTACTATATAGTATGGGTAGGAGATGATCTATAGCCAGCACCACATCCCGATATTTTGTACAGTCTCTAATAAATGTGAGAGAATTTGTTTAGTCGCTGTGTGTATCACCTGAGGCCAGTCACTTCACTGGGTATATGTAAGGGTTCACAACCACTTTAAGGCTGGTCACATTGATGGAGAAATAAGACACATAGGTGTTCAATATTATACCAATATTGCGTGGGGGTCAGAAACAATCACATGAGAACTGCACACAGGTCTGGATAGACTGTATGGTTAAAAGTTTGTGTATACCTTATCACCACAACCACATACAGTATATGGCCAAAATCATGCGGGCATCTTGTTATGCTCAGGTGTTCAAATTTTGTAGTAACTGTTTGGCAAATGTCCTTTATATTCCAGCATGACTGTGACCCTCTACAGAAAGCCATCTACATAAATACGTTGTTTGAGGAGTTTAGTATGCAGAAAATGTAGTGGCCTCAACAAAGCCCTGATCGCAGGCCTATTGACCAATTTTGGAATGAATTTGACTGGAACCTGCAAGCCAGGTGCTCACATCTGACATCAGGTTTGCTCAGATGAATAGGCATAAATTCTCACAGACAGAATCGGAGATCTTGCAGAAGGCCTTGCCAGAAGAGTGGAGACTCCTATATTTACAAAGGGGAAGGGGGGAGAAGGGGAAAGGGGAAGGGGGCGGAGAAGGTTAAAGGAGAGGGGGGGGGAGAAGGGGAAATGGGAGGGGAAAGGGGAAATGGGAGGAGGGAAGGGGAAAGGGGAGGGGGGAGAAGGGGAAATGGGAGGGGAGAAGGGGGAGGGTAAAGGGGAGGAAAAAGGGGGGAAAGGGGGGAGGGGAGGGAAAAGGGGGGAAAGGAGGGAGGGGGGAGGGGAGGGGAAAGGGGGGGGGGAAAGGGGAGGAGAAGGGGAAAGGGGAGGGGGGATGGACTCCATATTAATGATCATGTATGGTGGTTTAGTGCAAGCTTTTGTCATTTAATGTACTCCCTGCATCCTAGGCCTACTGTCTTGTGCCACCCCTCTTACTCCAATTGACTGGTTAGCCTTAAGCCTAGTACACACGCAACTAATTTCCGCCGACCGGTCGTCCATCTTTTGTCCAGAGTGGTGTTTTGTTGGTTGGAATGTGCCTAGACTGCACACAAATTTTCCCGCACGACAAAATTCTACTTCAGAAGTGATGTCATGTGTTGGTTTGCTTTCTTTGTGTTCTTTCTCCTCTGAGCATGCCCAGTCTTGCTCATAAGATTTTTCCCTGTCGAAATCTGTACTGACTGCACGAAAATCGGACGTGTTTTGACGGAGGACAAAAATTTTATAGCCTGCACACCAGATTTTTTTCGGCCGAAAAGTCGGAGTCGGTTGTCGGAAGCATAATACTAACAAGCCAAAAATCGGCAGATCGGTCGTCGGACGAAAATTCCCGGCCGAATTTCGACTCATGTGTACGGGCCTTTAGTATCGCACAGAAAATATCAGAACTCCTAGCCACATAAGGTATGCTGAGGTTGGGGAAAAGAGGATTTGCTCACTCTGGGTCTGGAGACCTAGAATCATGTGTACTATGTGGTAAACACCATATACAATTTCACCAGCAAAAATGCATAAACTGCAAAATAGCAATAAGGACATCACTGGATTACATTGGCAAGCAGGACAGAAGTCTTAAAACCTTTCATTATATAAAAATATATTTTTTAGTGACAGTCAACAACGTGATGTATTGATGGATGTGTACCATCTTCGACAACCCTGCTGATCAGACTTGTCCTGACATGCCCCTGCTGAACAACCATTCACTGGGAAGCTCAGTGTGCTGCTGCTTCTCCTCCTCCCCCCAGCTCTTATACAGCTGAGAACAGAGGGAATGTGATCACTTCTAAAAAAAAAAAAAAAAAAAAGAAATTGGAAAAAAAGGTATTTTTTTTTTTTTATATCTATATAAAAACATTTTGCCTTTCACTTCTATTTTAAACTGAATCGGTTGTTTTACAAGGTGATCATTTACAGTCCCTTTAAGTGTACTTACTTTGGTTGATAAATAGCTAGTATATGGGCCCTGCAAGGGCTCTGCTAAAAGGGAGGAGGGGGGTTGACTAGATTATCAACTAATTAAACAGTGTGGTAGCAAAATGGCAAAGTATGGGGTAAACTATACAATAACAGATACTGTGCCAAAAAAAAAAACTGCATGATTGTAACATAGCGCTTAAGTATGCCCAGCAACCACATTTGTAGGGAAGCCCTTCTCTGATGTCAGATAAATAGGACTACACATTAGATGGAGTGACCAGGTCACTAGGGACACCTAATCTTCCCTGTTCAATCAATGCTAATATTATACAGTATGAACCACAGGCAATTCTTTGCCATGCAGTTTAAAAAGGCTGATTTGTAATAACTGGAGCAAACAAAAAAGTTATGTTTGATGCAATTAATTAGGTTTCAGATTTCATTCTTTCAACTGCACTTGATAAATGTAACCGGAAACCTCAGAGCTGCCCTAATACACGGTCAACAGCTCCATTTTCTTTTTACAAACCAAGCCCAATATATCCTTAGCAATTGCATTGAACAAAAAAAAGAAACTTTGGAGATTGCATGGTTTTTGATCCTCCCAGACATGTAGAACTAGTAAAGGAGAGTCAGTGTGCTAATGCTTGGTTCACACAATGAGATAATCAGACAGCCATCTGTTTTTTTTGCATGCTATTCTCATATAGAAAATGAAGAGGTTACTAAAATTTACAAAAATACTTTTACAGCAGAATAAAAATTTGAAAGTGATGTAATGTATTGCATTGTATTTGTATCGTATTTTCGGACGAAAACTATACTGATTAAAAACGAAAATAGTAAGATTTGTATCTTACGAGCAAAATTTTTATGCTTGTCCAATTTGATAATTTTGCATGAATTGTCGTGATCAGCTCTTGAAAGCGGTGTATCAACGATTAAATTATTGTATGATCGCTTGAAAAGCGGTATTTATTGTACGATTTTCTGATCGTGTGTACAGGCCTTAAAGCACCATGTATCACTAGCAGCTGCTAAATATAATTCTTACTAAAATATTTGTTTTAACAATTTTTCCATCCTTTATTGCATCGCAGTGCTGCTAACTTCCTGCAGCTGCTTTGCAACCCTTTCCCGGGTCTACGTGTTCTGTTCATAGAAGTTCCTTAGCATGCCTATGAACTGTACATAAAACCTAGCTCCCAACTGTCCCTGATTTCGAGGGACTGTCCCTCATTCAGAACAATGTCCCTCTTTCTCTTTCCACCCGTTTCGTCCCTCATTTTGATCTGATCTATATAGTGGTTTATAAAATGCACTACTTATCAAACAGTGTTTCCCAGTGCTAAACCCTTCGGGCTCTTTCACACGGGCGTTCCGTATGTCCGTTTTTCATCCCATCCGTTTGCGGATGAAAAACGGACATAATGTATCTCTATGTAAATACGGATGTCATCGGATGATCATCCTCTGACATCCGTTTTTTGTCATTTCAGTTCAGTTCAGTTTTTTTGAACGGAGGAGAACCCTATTTTTTCTTCCTTTCAAAAAACGGAACTGAAGCAAAAACGGATGTCAGTGGTGTCATCCGCAGACATCCGTACTTACATAGACATGCATTATGTCAGTTTTTCATCCGCAAACGGATGGGATGAAAAACGGACATACGGACCGGATGACACAAGTGTCATCCGTGTCCGTTACATAAAAAAAAAAAGGACCTGATCGGGCAAAAAAAAAGGAACGCCCGTGTGAAAGAGCCCTTCATCTGATTTCTAAATTGCTGTATTTGTAAATTCCAAAAGCCAGCATAAAGAAATAGTAGTGGTAAGAAGCACTTGTGGGTTTAACCAATCATTTTTTTCTCAATCATCAATTCTCCTTTACCACTTGCCTACGGGCACTTTTACCCCCATTCTGCCCAGGCCAATTTTCAGCTTTTTACCCCCATTCTGCCCAGGCCAATTTTCAGCTTTTTACCCCCTTTCTGCCCAGGCCAATTTTCAGCTTTTTACCCCCATTCTGCCCAGGCCAATTTTCAGCTTTTTACCCCCTTTCTGCCCAGGCCAATTTTCAGCTTTTTACCCCCATTCTGCCCAGGCCAATTTTCAGCTTTAAGCGCTGTCGCATTTTGAATTGAAAATTGCGTGGTCATGCAACACTGTACCAGTATGACATTTTTATCATTTTTTTCACATGAATAGAGCTTTCTTTTGGTGGTATTTAATAATTGCTGTATTTTTTTTTTTTATTTTTTTTTTTTTGCTGAACAAATGAAAAAAGACCAAAAAGTTTGAAAAAACAAAACCATTTTCATAAAATTTTACAAACAGATAAGTTTTCTCCTTCACTGATGTGCACTGATGAGGCTGCACTTATGGGCACTGATAGGTGGCACTGATGGCCACTGATGGGTAAAGATGATGAAGCACTGGTGAGGCTGCACTGATAGGTGATACTGATATGCGCTGTTGGGACTGCACTGAAAATTAGTGTCCTGATGATCAGTGCTGATGTCAATGTAACAAGCCGGTTATTGACTCTCTCTCTCTCTCCTCATACAGTCAGTCATAAGGAAAGTCAAGCAGATAACTGGCTTGTGTTTACTTCCGTGATCAGCTGTAGTTGGACACAGCTGATCACATGGTAAAGGACCGGTGTGATTGGCCCTTTACCCTTATATGTGATCAGCTGAGTCAGAAGGACTCAGTGATCACAGAACACGCTGCCCACATGCCACAGGGGGCACCCGAGCCACACAATCATGGGAGGACATTCATGGACACCCTCCTAGCAAACTAAGCCCATGCTGTAGCTGTTTTTTGGCTATAGTGCAGGCAGGAAGTGCCCTGGCAGGGGATGTGTCCTATGCCTACAAACTTTATATAATCGTTGTCCCTCACTCCCATCTCAGAAAGGTGGGAGTTATGCGTAAAAGAAAAAATAGAATTAAAACAAGTGCAAAAAGTCTCTTAGGAATCTGCAGCAGAGTTGGCCAGATCTGTGTGGCTACACTTAGAAACAGAGACCAGACTATATATAGTAAAGTAAATGTACTAAAAGTAAAACAAAAAAAAGAACCACACACCAGCAAACATAAAAAAAAAACAAATGAGCCACAACCATATAACCAGAAAACCTAACAAACTAACTATATACAATATGTACAAAACATACAAGATGAGGAACCCAGGTTACAGTGAATGCTGGAGATGTAAAGATGGGGGGAAACCAAGTCTTGGATCAAGAACAAGGAGAGCAGATATAAGGCAGCAGGGAGCAGGGTACAGAATGCAGGACAAGAGCAAGATCAGGATAAATAGCAGCAGCGTCTAACTTAGCACAGCAAGCAAAACACTGACACAAAAGGATTGATTTATTAAAACTGAAGAGTGAAAAATATGGTGCAGCTCTTCATAGAAACCAATCAGCTTTTAGATTTTTTTTTTTTTTGTCAAAGCTTAATTGAACAAGCTGAAAAAGCAGATTTTCTTTTATGCACAGCTGCACCAGATTTTGCACTCTCCGTTTTTAGTAAATCAGCCCCAAGGTGTACTTGCAGAGGAAAAAAGTACTCTCCCAGCATCCAACATCAGGTGGAGGCTGTTACTAGAAACTGCTGGCTGCTGGGAGACACCCGCTGGTGGACACTGGAACCACAACTTTAAGCACTTAAGGACTGCCCGCTGCAGATTTACTGCGGCAGGCAGCCCCTCCTGCAGGAACCGACATAGCTGTAGGTCGGTCGCTCGCCTGCAGCTAGGGTGCACAGGGCCGGCAGCTCCGATTGTCGCCAGGCACCCATGATCGTTCCCCGCTGAGAGAGAAGGACGGTCAGCTGTTGTAAACACAGCTGACCGTTGTTCTCTCTGGAATGATCACAGAGCGCCTGTGATCCTTCTATGTAGGATCACTGGTCTCTATGGTCATTTCAAAAGCCCCAGTCCCATACAGTTAGAAACACTCCCCTAGGCTTACATTTAACCCTTTGATCACCCACTGTGTTAACCCCTTCCCTGCCAGTGTCATCATTACCGTAACAGTGCATATTTTTAGCACCGATTACTGTAGTAATGTCACTGGTCCCCCCTAAAAGTGTCAAAAATGTCAGTTAGGGGGTCCGATCTGTCCGCCGCAATGTCACAGTCCCGCTAAAAATCTCAGATCACCGGGGGGCGTGGCTAGCAGGACATGTAAGCGGACGCGTTTTTGGCGGCTCTGAGCTCCCCTTGCTACAATCCTGCTCCATCCTTTGGATTCTACGCTTCGTTTTCGGTTCTTTCAGCTGAGGGAAATCGGTACCTTACTCTGGGCGCCTCCGATTGTTGTTTCGGTGGATGGGCAAGAGGAAAAAGTAGCCTCCGGCCAGGATGAGCATTACCACCCGGTCCTGCCAAGATGGCCGCCGCTCCACCATGCCTCTTCCTTCCCCGGCCTCCACTCCGGATCTGTTTGGGGAGGCATCCATAGCCTCTCCACCGCCCTCACCGGGTGCCCTCGCTCCTCCGGAGCTCCTCTCCCAGACGTCCCCTAGCGTGGATGGGATGGATGATGATCCGGTGCAGGAACCCACCCTGAAGGATGTCCTGCAGGCCCTTAAGGTAAATCACTCTGACCTGATGGGGAAGGTAGCAGAGCTTAAGTTGGACATTACCATCATGCGCCAAGACGTGTAAGGTCCAGGACCGTGTCACAGAGACTGAGCGCCGTATTAGTGACTTGGAGGATACCGTAAACCCCTTGGTCCCTGATTTGAGACAGTGCGGGAAGAGGCTTAAAAGTGTGGAAGACGAGATGGACGACTTGGAGAACCGTCTACGCCATAATAATGTCCGGCTGGTGGGGCTGCCAGAGCGGGTTGAAGGGTCTGACCCTGTGTCCTTCCTGGAAAGCTGGTTCCAGGAGGAGTTTGGCCAAAATTCCCTGTCCTCATGCTTTGTTATCGAGCGGGCTCACAGGGTTCCAGGTAGGCCTCTCCCTGTGGGCAGCCCACCCCCGCACAGTGATCATTCGCTTCCTGAACTATAGGGACAGAGACTCTATCCTTCGTTCTGCCAGACTTAAGGGGAACCTAAAGATTAATAATGCGGTGGTCTCTCTTTACCAGGACTACTCTCCGGTGGTCCGCACTCTGCGGGCTAAATATCAACAGGCCAAGCAAATGCTCCGGGAAAGGGCTATGCAATACTCCATGATGTTTCCTGCTACCCTCCGAGTCACCTATCAAGATAAAGCACATTTCTTCCAGTCTCCTGCTGCTGTTGTTTCCTGGTTGTAGTCCCTGCCTCGCCAAGACCGTGCGTCTGGACACCGTGCCCCTGATACCTGATATGTCTTCTCGGCTGAAGTTTTGGTTCGGTTTCAAGATGGCCGTCTCCCGTACAGGACCACTTGGACTCTACTTTTGGGAGTGTTAGGATGCCTTACAGCCCTGTTTTGTGAGGGGAGCTCCCCCTCTGTGTGCTCGGGGCTGCCTTGTTTTGATTCCCCCTTTTCTCAACCATTTTTCCCCTTGACTTGTTGGCTATTTGACGCTACAGTTTGAGTACTTTTTTTTTCTTTTTTGTCGCATGCTGGGGACACTGCCCAGGTTGGTCTTAGCCGGCTGACCCTGGCTGGCCACGTTCTCTCACCTCCAGTACAAGTTTTGGGATAAAGCCCGCGCCTAGTTTGGTTTTCTTTTCTTTTAGGCGTCCGGGCAGGGGATTCTGAGGGGTTATTTTGTTTTTTCCCCCCTCCCCTCTCCTTTTTCTCCCTGGTTGTTTGTGCGCCGGGGGGCTTGGGCTATTTTTCTTTTTGTTAGCCCTGTCCCCCCATTGTCTTATGTCTTTGTTGTCTTGCCGGGTGTGCATCTGCGTGTGTGATGTGCATGTGTGTGACTGGTTTTCTGTTGCCTTCCTCTGCCCCCGGGGCCATGCAGCTGTATCGGGGGATACTGTGTATTGGGTTTCGCAGCCCTTCCTTGATTTTTTGACGATTTTTCTATGTCACGGGTCACGTGTGTCTCCTGGAACGTGAGGGGTCTAAATTCAAAATTTAAGAGGGCCATGTTATTTGATTTTCTGAAGAGCCATAAACCGCATGTCCTGTGTTTGCAGGAGACGCACCTTACTGGCTCTCGCACCCGTGCGCTGCACAAACATTGGGTCTCTAGTTCTTATCACTCCACTTACTCCAATTACGCTAGGGGGGTCTCCATATTGATCCGTAAGGGGTTGCCCTTTGTGTGTTCCAGGGTGCTCACGGACCCGTTTGGCCGCTACATATTCTTACTTTGCCACATTCATGCGGTACAGTTCCTCCTGGTGGTGGTCTACGTGTCTCCCCCTGTTATGGCTGCCTTTTTCTCAGACCTGAGTGTGGGGTTGGCTGAGTTACCCTGTGCTCCCACTCTCCTGCCTATGGGACTTTAACTCGGTTCTGGACCCTGTCCTGGACCGCTTGAGGCCCCTCCAGCATGAGTCTAGGCTGTTCAGTCAGTGGTGTGCCTCTTATAATTATGTGGATGTCTGGCGCCTGCGCCACCCGGTGGCGAGGGTCTACTCTTGCCAATCTAGAACGTACAATGCTCTTTCCAGGCTTGACTATGCCCTGACTTCACCCGACATGACGCCATTGGTCCACTCTGTGGATTATGTCGCTCAGACGCTATCAGACCATTCTATACTTAAGGTTGACTTGACGGGCCACAGGGTCGCTTTTCAGATGTGGAGGCTCAGCCCTTTATGGGTCTCTGCGCCTGAACTGCGGGACTTGGTCCTTCAGGATATGGATACCTACTGGGAATTTAATGCCCAATCCTCTACCGCGGGGTCTCTCTGGGATGCCTTTAAGGCCTCTACCCGGGGGGCCTACATCTCGCGCATTGCGGCCCATCGCTGTTCCAGCCGGGCTGCTTTGCGTGAGCTAGAGAACTCCTTGGCCGCTGCGCGCGCTCGTTACGCTGCTGACCCTACTACTGCTCTTCGTGACGCCCTGGTTGGGGCTCATACTGCCCTTAAGCTACACTTGATTGACATGACCCGTAAACAGCAACTATATCTTGCTGCTAGACTACATGAACATAGTGGGAAGAATGGCAAACTTCTGGCATATCTATCCAGGGCGGACTACGTGGACCGTTCGATTGCCCGGATTAGGACGACTGAAGGCTCGGTGGTGGCGGACCCACTGCGTATCAATGAGACGTTCCGCTCCTTTTACTCTGATTTGTATTCGGAGCAGGGGACGGTTGACGAGGCCGAGCTTGTTGGGTTTTTGGACGCGTTGGTCTTTCCGATGTTGTCCGAGGCCCACAGGCTGATGCTAGACGCCCCTCTGACTACTGAAGAGATCGAGACTGCTATCGGCTCCCTGCCCTCTAATAAAACCCCTGGGCTTGATGGCTTGCCCGCGGAGTGGTACCAAGAGTACCCTGGGGACCTTGCCAGTAGATTGCAGGACCTCTATGCGGCAGCCCTTGATGAGGGTGAACTCCCGGCATCTATGCGGGAGGCTCTCATAGTGGTCCTGTCCAAACCGGACAAGGATGGATTACTGTGCGACTCATATCGACCTATATCGCTGCTTAACAGTGATGTGAAGATTCTTGCATAACTTTTAGCTACCCGCCTCGCCAAGGTTATCACTACCCTTGTCCATCCTGATCAGAATGGGTTCATGCCTGGGAAGAGCACATATGATAACATCCGCCGGCTTCATCTGCATCAATATACTGCAACTAAGGAGGCGAGGAGTGGCCTGGTGTTGTCTCTTGATATTAGGAAGGCATTTGATACTGTGATATGGGACTTCCTCTGGCAGGTCATGTCGAATATGGGGTTTGGCCTCCCGTTTATCAAATGGGTGCGTCTGCTCTACTCGCGGCCACTAGCCAGAATTTGTACAAATAAGGATGTATCTGCGACCTTTTCCCTCCACCGTGGTACTAGGCAGGGCTGCCCTCTGTCGCCGTTACTGTTTGCCCTTGCCATTGAGCCTTTGGCTCTGGCGGTGCGACAGACGGCGGCATCCTTTGTGGCGGTCTGGAGGAGAAAATATTGCTGTACACGGATGATGCACTTATTTATCTTAATGGTTCTGAGTCCTCTTTTGAAGCCTTGCTGGGAGTGGTGGAGGAGTTCGGCGGGGTGTCTGGCCTTAGAGTTGGTTGGGATAAATCGGTGGCTTTTCCACTTGGCCCGCCCGCAGATTATTGTTTTTTGCAGCGTTTTGGCGTTCACCTGTCTCCTGCCTTTAAGTACCTTGGGATACAGGTTCATACTGATCTCCAGCCTTATAGCTCTTTGAATGTTCAGCCTATTTTTTCGCACATGGAGGTTCGGCTGCGTACCTGGTCTTCGCTGCCGCTGAATCTCATCAGCAGGATTAACATTTTTAAGATGATCTACTTACCAAAATTTCTCTATGTTTTTCGGGCTTCCCCTGTTTTTCTACCTAGGCGTTTATTCCACAAAATTGATTCTGCCCTTACCTCATTTTTCTGGCAGGGCTCCCGCCCTCGCATAACTAGGTCCTCTCTCCAGGTCTCCAAATTTCAGGGGGGTCTGGCGTGTCCAGACCTTTACAAGTATTTTCTTACGTCCCAGCTTACTTATTTGTACGATTGCCTCGGCGACTCTCCTGGGAACTCCTCCACCATTCTCGTATTGGCCATCCATGGCTCCAAAACGCAGGCTCTGGATGCTCTCCTCAGGTCGGTCCCCAGACGCTGCTCTCGGGCCTCTCCTGTGGAGGTAGGGTGGTTGGCCTGGCACACAGGCAATGCAATGTTGTCAGAGACGCCCGCTGTGTCTCCCAATGCCCCGTTGTGGGATAATCTTAATTTCCCCGAGCTCTGCGGTCATCCGGATTCGGGCTGGTGGTCTGGACTTGGGGTGACTCATGTCTCCCATGTCTTTCGGTCGACTCATTTTTTTCCTTTGATGACCTGAAGACCCGCCATGGTGTGAGCAACCGTTTTTTCTTTAAATACTTGTTACTACGCCACGCCGCCCGAGCGCAGTTTGCTGGGCTGACCCTAGAGCTCGAGGAGTCCCCAATGGAGCTGTTACTGTCTATCCCAGGGGTGCACAAAATGGTCACTACGTTTTATTTGAGGTTGCAGGCGGCGGGCGCTGACCCGTTTAAATTGGCCATGGGCCGGTGGGTCGCACTCCTGCCTGAGCTGACAGAGGAGGCATGGGAGGAGGTTACGGAGGTTTGCTTCCAAGATCTTATAAGCTCCAACCATAGGTTAATACAGTTCAAATTCATTCATCATTTGCATTAGACACCTCAGAAGTTGGTCCGTATGGGGGTTGCCCCGGGAGCCGCTTGCCCTAGGTGCGGTTGTCCTGCTGCGGACTTGCTTCATATGTTCTGGTCCTGCCCCCATGTTAGCGGTTACTGGACATCTCTTTTTGCTTTTTTTATGATAAACTGCATTTATCGGTCCCTCGTACGCCTGTTGGGTGTGTTGAATGATAGTATCCACCGTGTACGTCCTAGGATCCTGCTCCGCATCCTTTTGTTCTATGCTAGGAAACTTGTTTTATTACATTGGAAGAGTGTTGAACCACCTACCATGCAGCAATTCCATACTTTGGTGCGCAGTGATGTACCGCTTTATAAACTAATTTATAAGAGTAGAGGGTGTCCCAAAAAGTTCACTAACGTTTGGCAGCCTTGGCTTGATGTGGAAGACTCGTACTGGGCTGATGCCCCTTTGCCCTCCAGTTTATCTGTTGACTGAAACCTGGGTGGCCCCGCGTGTCATGCGGTTTATCCTGTTGAATAAGATGAATGTAGTATACCCTCCCCCCTTGGGGGGGGGTGGGTACTTGTGGGTAGGGGAAGGTGTGTGAATGCGGATCTGTTGGGGTGTATGGTAGAGTCTTTTGTTGTGTGTTTGGGTTTTCTTGGTGGTGGTGTTATTCATGTTTGTGTGTCCTGTCTTCCCTCCCCCATCTGGGCTCATCCTAGAGGGGGATTCTACTATGGTGTCATGTAGGGTGTGTAGCCTTACAGTTGCTTGGTTATCCTGGACTTTTGGTATGCACCCCTTTTCTTCCCCCCCCCCCATTGAATTGGGCCGTCAGGTCCCCCCCCCCCTGCATTGTTTATGTTATGATGTCTTCTGATACCCTGCCGTACTTTACATGCTTGTTCCCTTTGTGTTTTATAGGCATTGTCTGCCCTAGTGTTTCTGTTATCTTGCAAAAATTTAAATAAACAACTTTAAAAAAAAAAAAAAAAAAATCTCAGATCGCCGCCATTACTAGCTAAAAAATAAAAATAAAAATGACAAATCTTTCCCGTAGTTAGTAGACGGGATAACTTTTGCGCAAACCAATCAAAATACACTTATTGTGATTTTTTTTACCAAAAATACAGTCAGGTCCATAAATATTGGGACATCGACACAATTCTAATCTTTTTGGCTCTGTACACCACCACAATGGATTTAAAATGAAACAAACAAGATGTGCTTTAACTGCAGACTTTGAGCTTTAATTTGAGGGCATTTACATCCAAACCAGATGAACGGTGTAGGAATTACATCAGTTTGTATATGTGCCTCCCACTTTTTAAGGGACCAAAAGTAATGGGACAGATTAATAATCATAAATCAAACTTTCACTTTTTAATACTTGGTTGCAAATCCTTTGCAGTCAATTACAGCCTGAAATCTGGAACGCATAGACATCACCAGACGCTGGGTTTCATCCCTGGTGATGCTCTGCCAGGCCTCTACTGCAACTGTCTTCAGTTCCTGCTTGTTCTTGGGGCATTTTCCCTTCAGTTTTGTCTTCAGCAAGTGAAATGCATGCTCAAACGGATTCAGGTCAGGTAATTGACTTGGCCATTGCATAACATTCCACTTCTTTGCCTTTAAAAACTCTTTGGTTGCTTTCGCAGTATGCTTCGGGTCATTGTCCATCTGCACTGTGAAGCGCTGTCCAATGAGTTCTGAAGCATTTGGCTGAATATGAGCAGATATTGCCCGAAACACTTCAGAATTCATCTCCTTCTCCATACTCTTCCCATCACTCTCATACAAGTTGATCTTGGTCTCATCTGTCCATAGGATGTTGTTCCAGAACTGTGAAGGCTTTTTTAGATGTTGTTTGACAAACTCTAATCTGGCCTTCCTGTTTTGAGGCTCACCAATGGCTTACATCTTGTGGTGAACCCCCTGTATTCACTCTGGTGAAGTCTCCTCTTGATTGTTGACTTTGACACACATACACCTACCTCCTGGAGAGTGTTCTTGATCTGGCCAACTGTTGTGAAGGGTGTTTTCTTCACCAGGGAAAGAATTCTTCGGTCATCCACCACAGTTGTTTTCATTGGTCTTCCGGGTCTTTTGGTGTTGCTGAGCTCACCGGTGCGTTCTTTCTTTTTAGGGATGTTCCAAACAGTTGATTTGGCAACGCCTAATGTTTTTGCTATCTCTCTGATAGGTTTGTTTTGTTTTTTCAGCCTAATGATGGCTTGCTTCACTGATAGTGACAGCTCTTTGGATCTCATATTGAGAGTTGACAGCAACAGATTCCAAATCCAAATAGCACACTTGAAATTAACTCTGGACCTTTTATCTGCTCCTAGTAAATGGGATAATGGGGGAGTAACACACACCTGGCCATGGAAGAGCTGAGCAGCCAGTTGTCCCATTACTTTTGGTCCCTTAAAAAGTGGGAGGCACATATGCAAACTGTTGTAATTCCTACACCTTTCACCTGATTTGGATGTAAATACCCTCAAATTAAAGCTGAAAGTCTGTAGTTAAAGTACATATTGTTTGTTTCATTTCAAATTCATTGTGGTAGTGTATAGAGATAAAAAGATCAGAATTGTGTTGATGTCCCAATATGTATGGACCGGACTGTATGTAGCAGAAAACAAATTGGCCTAAAATGTTAAAATATTTAGATTTTTACTTTTTTTTTTGGGGGGGGGGGGGGAATGTTATATAGCAGAATTTGAAAAATATTGCTTTTTTTCCAGAATCATCGCTCTTTTTTTTGTTTATAGCGCAAAAAATAAAAATCGTAGAGGTGATTAAATACCACTAAAAGAAAGCTCCATTTGTGCGAAAAAAAAGGACATCAATTTTATTTAGGTACATTGTCGCACGACCGCGCAATTAGTCAAATTAACGCAGTGCCGAATCACAAAAAATGGCCTGGTCATTAAGGGGGCAAATCCTTATGGCCCAGAACTGGTCAAACTCTGGAAAGCACAGTGCCACCAGCAGGCGACCCAAGTCCTTACAAAGTCCCTTAAATGGATTCTATCCTAAAGATCCCATATCTTATTCTACCAAAAAAGAACTAGCACTCTTTGCCCAGAAATTTATATTTTTATTAAGTATTGTATTAAAATGGACCTTAATTAAGTGAAAAGTGAAAGTTCCGCTCATCCTCCTCCTTCCCCTGCCCCACTCCCAACAAAATTGGGGTTTTGTTTTTTCTGGGAGCGAGTGCCATTTTCTGACTGATGGGTACCTGCTGCCATTTTTGTACCTCTAGCCCAGGCAAGAATGTCAGATTGGCCTGCCCCCCCACAGCCTTACACATTCAGGAGGCTGCGGGATCACTCTGAAAGCGCTGTGCAATCTCATACATGCACAGTGGGGAACTGGCTGTGAGACATCAGAAGTCACTGCTGACTTATACATCAAAGATGGCAGTAGCAGGGATGCAAAGCCTGGAGAAGGGTCAGCTCCAGTGAAGACAGGACTGGATTCCTGGTCTGATAAGTGTCAGTTGCTTAAAAGTCAGCAGCTACAGTATTTATAATTGCTGACTTTTATTATTCCTTTTTAGTTTGTTAAACAGGATCAAAGTTCCTCTTTAGGTACTATATAGAAAAGAAAATTGCTTCCATACAATAGCATAGACACATATAGAGAGTCGTGCATCCATGTAAAGAAATAGAACCAGTAGCTAAGCAAACAACAAAATAAATAGAGCAGATTACCCCCTCGGATGAGACCTGGGAATCAGGTATACACCCCGAAATGTCATAGTAAGGTCCTCATTCCCCTTTGCCTCAATGGGCTGCCGATTCTTTATGTACCACATTAAAAATGTTGATTCCTCTGCCTATAGTGTGCTAGTCCTATGTTTTTTGGTTAGTACTTCCTGTCTCCATTCTCTCTTGCAATGGCTGTGTGACATTTCTAAGGATCGATTTCCTGACTGGGTGATGTGTGCTAAAAAACTAACTTGTCTCCATCAGAAGTCCATGCAAAAGCCTGACAACACAGGGGCACAATTTTGGGACAGGAATAAAATGTTGTCACCCACCTTACAACAGTAGTGGCTAAACCTTCATAGCAGAATCACCATAAGTTGTTCTAATGATAGCTACAGATGTAAAAAGATTTAAAATGATGTGAAACTACAATGAGCCCACGTTCACATTGGTCAGATTTGACATGAGATTTAACATGTCAAATTGCACCGTCCGAACTGCACCAAGTGCACCGCCTGAACCGGTGCGAGGCCGCCCTGATTCCCAAAGTAGTTTCTGTACCGCTTTTGGTGACTTTGGGGGGGCTATTTCAATAGACATCTGTGCAGTTAGCGGCACAGATGTCTGAACCCCCCCCCCCCCCCCCCCGAAGTCAGACTGAAATTCCGGCCTGAAATCATGTGAGTTCAGCTGAACTCACACAACACAATTTCAAAATGGCCTCAGTGTGAACCTAGGCTAACATGTTAAAGCTTAAAGGTTCATAGATTTTAGTGATTGGGTTTTACATACGCATTAATGGTGCAGTAAACTGAATCATATCAGTATCATTGAGCTTTCATATAGGAAAGTAATGGGTAAATACAGCAAAGAGAAGTATACACATCCTATGAAGTAGCAGTTGAGGGTCAGGGGATTGCTAAAATCAAAATATAGATCTCAAAGAACAGATGCCCAAATTCTTATACTCTCCAAGGCCTATGGTGGGACAGACCGATAGTACCCAAGCCCAGAGCTCTATATAAAATACGGATGGTTTGAGCTAGGGACCATGCTGTACAGATTTAATTATTTGGGTCTGTATTAAATGTTTCCATTTATAAATTGAAGTTTAGGACTCCCTTTGGAAGTCTGGGCTGCTACCTGAACCTCCAAATCTGATGGTGCTCCAGTACAAGGGATAATTAAATAAGAAAATAGGTAGCTCTTGGTATTTAAAGTGCAAATTCAGGGTATTATGTGCCATTCACCAACATATGATATGGCAAGTAATGCACATTATATGTTAATTGTTAAGAAATTGAGCCTATTGACCTTTCCCACAAATGTTTTCCATGTACAAAAGTACTTTCCACTGCTCCCCCCCCCCCCCCAGACTGTAGTAGTGGAATTTGCTCATCTGACAGGTAAGTAAGGGCTAGTTTATACCGGCGTTGCTCTTCTCTGAAGAGTGACCTGCATTCAAATGGCTCTTCAGAAAGTATTTGACAGGTGGTCAGGAGGCATTGTATTTATCAGATAGCAAGAATAACTTGCCACAAATTTGTGGGAGTGTTTAATTGTAAGTCTTGTTAACTTGCTACACACTTTCACTGGAAAGTTGCACACTTGAAGTGCACTTGAAGCACAAGTTCGAGTTTACACTTTTCCAATTTGTAGCAAATTTGCGTGGCAAGTCTCTAGCAAGAGCAAAGTTGCAGTGGTTAGTCTACAGCAAGAGCTCTGCAAGTCACAGTGACCCCTGTGGTGGGATGACTATTGTACAACATAACTGAACTAGAACTTGCAGCAGACTGAAGCAAGTCCCCATTGCATAACTCCAGATAAACCTTCTTTGCAAACATTCTGCCAATTGTGCAACAAACTTGTGAAGCCAGGCAAGTCTAGCAATAGCTTAGCAAGTCATTTTAAAACTTGCTGCTCAGTTGCTTGCTATCTGAGCACCTCTCCACTGCCTGTTTTAACCCTCAAACCCCTCATTAGCTTGCCACAATCTAGTGCATTTCATATTCATTCATGTTAAATGGGTGGTATCTGTAGTTTTTTTCTTAATGAAGTATGTTTAACCCTCATTTGGGAGGCTTAATATAAACTACCCTCCCCAAACAATGTATTGCGCTAAGCCTGTAGGTATACAAGAACCACAACCTTCGCCAAGTGGATTCCCTTCCTGGGAAATTAATTAGTATTCTAAACAAAGTATTTGTAAAATAAATGTACAAACAGGTGTTATTAGCAAGGGGCATGATAGGAGTCCTGGTTAAATTGTGCACATACTGTATATTTAAGAATATATAGTTATTAATATAGATGCTTTCAGGCAAATTTTCAGCAAAGTTCATTTGCAGGGGCCCCTAAGGATAATCACGCTGCAGTATTCATCTTGGTGTTGAGATCTAATGACAAGATCTGTGGTGATTAAGAGACCTTCCAGCCATTGTCCAACCAGCCTGGAATGTAGCTTCTCACACACAGAAACTGCCCATTTACTTTGCACTTTAGTCCCTAGCAGTTTCTAATTAGTCATACAACTGGACCGCTAACTATCAAAAGTGAATGTCAGATACCTAACCTGGCTTTAGCTTATGTCAGTTATTGAGCCCTAAGCTAAAACTAGCTATGGAATTGCAGACCAGAAGGGACAGGGTTAACCAAAATAGCAGCTGTAAATAAATGCCATTTCACTAAACAGGCTCACCTAGTAATATACTGGAAGGTGACCACTACATACAGAGTAGCACAAACCCAACTATCTGACACTGTGCACGTGAGATAACAATAGGACAGAGATAAGTTTGTCACAAGGATACAGATACACACTCAAGAAGATATGGGCATCTGCAGTTAAACCAGAACATAGAAATACTTATATAGTGGCTTCTGTTTCTGGTCTGGGTGAAATACAACTGCAGCAACAGAAACTGTGTGCGACTAAGGTCATGTGGCTCAGCTCCTCTCTTTTTACTTCCTCCTTCTGGGGTTTTAAACTTAGCCCCCACAGAGACAGGAAGTGATGTAGACAAAAAATTCACACCCACTTACAAATACAGACAGCAGAGGCCAACAGATCCCTACTAATGTATAAAAAATAAAGCAAAAACGTTTTTTTTTTTTGTTTTGGATGAAGGGGAGTTGGATTTAAACCCCTATAGTGTTTTATTGATATCTGTGTGACTACTTGGCAGGTTTCCTATCCTAGTGATGACTGTCCACGGGATAAAAAGAAGATGGGAAATCAACATTTTACATTTTAAAACATTGTAACACCCGCCATTTTATTCTCTATGGCCTTAAAAAAAATATATGATGTTTTGGGGTTCTAAGTAATTTTCCTGCAAAAGAATGCAAATTTTTAAATGTATGAGAGAAATGTTAGAAATGGCCTAGGGGTCAAGTAGTTAGAGTTTTTTCCTGTGATTCAGATTCTTCAACTGTCAAAATAAAATATTACTGAAAAGACACAATAAAACTGGAATTTACTGGCTTCATGCAGGCATCTCAGTGCAAGGCTGTTTTCTGTATTTTATTCCACTATTGCCTTAACATGCAAAAGAAAAATATACCACCACTACTTCCATGAGTAACTAATTGCTATGTCCTTTAGCACTTATTGAACATACTAAGATGTGTAGGTTAAAAGTAAATGGGTCTTTCATGGATAATGCAGTGATTAACTTGTTTTGATTTGATTTCTCCAGTCAGTATTACATTTCTCTCTATGGATGTTCTATTTTACCTGGTTGATCCTGCCTGTGCCCCTGATCCTGACAGTAAACTGACCACGCTAGCATGGCTTCAGATCCATGTTAAATAAACCAAAAAGTAGTGTTGCGCCAGTCATGTGCACACATAGTGTAATAAATCTCAAAATCAGTGTCCATACATGTTCCAATGTCCATACAATTAATCAAATAAACGGGGAATCCACGTGTCCAAAAGAATCTTGTGCAAAACTTAATTAGTGCTTTCGTGATTAGTGTAATCCCACCACCAGGTGATTGGTCTCTCACCTCCACTATAGACCCACTGCTGGGTCAATCACAGCATTGTATATACACAGGGACCTTCAGATAGTAAAGGCTATGGATAGCCTATCACCTCCAGAGGGATTCTCACCGATAAGCATAAAGGGGGAACAAAGGAAGAGATCTAGTGCTCTATGTATGGTTGCAGTAAACCGCTTTATTGAGTAAAAGGAATAGTATAAACGGTATCTAGGAAGAGACAGCTTCCAGCACGCAGGCTCTGTCCCCTATACGCGGGATGTCGAAGCCCAACCACAGGCGTTGACTTCCTCAGTAGGGGTGGAGACTGCATGGTGTGCTGCCCCTTAAGTGGCCGGGCTGGATCCCCTTACATGAAGCTGATTGGATCTATTTACAAATTGCCCTCCCTGTGCCTTCTATGCAGCTCAGGACCCCGGAAATAAGAATATTCACATTCATTCCCTGGTGCCAAATCGCTATACCGGATTGAATAGAGAATAGAGCAAATGCAATGCATCTATCGCTTTACATTTATCAGAGACTGCATGTCGGAGCTCATCTCTTCCTGGTATATACCGATCTTTTACCAATATTACACTTTATTACATGACAATACATAATAAATATATAAATACATGATAAAACTTCTAATTGATTAAAAACACATTAAATCTATAAAAGGTGCATATATTGGAATCTAAAAACGCATCAACTTTTAAAACACATAAAAAACCAATAAAATGCATATATCAGAAAAATCCCCATGACTAAAACAGAAATACATCAAATCTTGCAGAACCAGAAGATCATCATTAAAAATACAGATAAAAAGCTATCAATAAAAATGATGTCTAAAATAATACCAGAATGCTTTATCTATCGCTAATAAAGCAGTTGAGGTCGAAGTCGATGTTGAGACATCTAGATGACAATACTTTGGTCTCATACATCCAAAAGGATTCTCTTCTACTCAACGGTCTTATATAGTGACCCCCTCTCCAATGTTTGAATACATGCTCGATCCCCCAGAATTGCAAGGTATCAGGTTTTCTGTCATGTACTTCTCGGAAATGTTTAGAGACATTATGCAAGGTTTCACCTTTCTTAATATTCTTAACATGCTCTGCTAACCTCACATTCAAGGGTCTCGAAGTGCGCCCAACATACTGGAGCCCACAGCCACACTCCAGCATGTAAACCACTCCTACAGTCGAGCAGGTGATCAGATCTTTAATCTGATATTCTTTGCCTGTACTGTTGGCTCTGAACATTTTCCTCTTTTTCTGATTTTTGCGAGCATGACGACATACTATGCATTTGCTGCATGCATGAAAATCAGATAGGAACTGAAATACTGTATTTTTCCTGAATACTGGGGGGTTTATGACTCCTGGTGCCAATCTTATCTTTTAAAGTGGGTGCCCTCCTATAGATGAATCCAGGTCTATCTGGTAGGTGGGGTCCTAGGATTTTATCCTGCTTCAAAATAGCCCAATGTTTTCTGACTATCCGTTCAACCTGTTTGTGTTGAACACTATAGTCAGAAATAAATTTGAAATTACCTGTGTCCGTCAGTTTAAGTCTTATGTCATGCCTGTATCTTCTGTGGTCAATCACAGCAGCACCCCTCCCCCCCCCCCCACCCTTCAGCCAGCTGGGGAAAGGAGGAAATTACGCTATATTGCCAGGTCTGATGGCGTTCCATTGCCTGGGGCAAAGTCTTTTCCTTTCCTGTCATGGCCGAAATGCCCTAGCACTGGGCAAGCCCATCGGCAGGTCTGTGCATCACTGTGTAAGCTACAGGGATCAAGTGACCTGACATATTTCTATACAGAAAAATAATTTTGTAATGAATAAGGGTTACAACTGGTTTAAAAGGTCTGTATTTTTTATGTATTGCGACAGGAAGTCAGGTAAATCTGTGAGTGTTGTCACAGATGGGAGATACACTTCTGCTTGGTTTAGACAATTCACCAATTACTATAGGGTGTCGGCTGCAGAAGCCAGCAGAAATGTTTAAAGACTTTGAACAGACTTCAGCTGTTCAGAATGAGGAAGTTAAGGCCTCTATAATTTGTCCAGAGGAAATCTATTGAGGGCTGCCTCCTGACGCTGTGTGAGCTGGGGATAGGAGAGCAGTCAGATGAATGTATCCTGAAGTGATGTGCACTGAGAAGGATAAAAAAGACTGAAGACTAGAGTTGAGCGGACACCTGGATGTCCGTGTTCGACGGGTTCGGCCGAACTTTAAAAAAAAAGTCCGGGTCCGTGTCCCGGACTTTTGCCAAACTTTTCCCGGACACCGAACCCCATTGAAGTCAATGGGGACCCGAACTTTCAGGCACTAAAATGGCTCTAAAACACCAAAGGAAAGGGCTAGAGTGCTGCAAATGGCAGCAAAACGTAATTAAGAGCATGGCAAGTGCTGTGCAAACAAATGTGGATAGGGAAATAACTTCAAACAACAAAAAAAAAAACAGAAAAATAAAACAATGTTCTTCATCTCTGAAGGACGAGGCCCATATGGAGTAGGAGGGAGGTTGAGGTGGTGGTGGATGTGGCGGTGTCATAGGCGTGCACACAGGGTGTGCCGGGTGTGCCTGGGCACACCCTATTCACCTAGGGCACATAGCATTATCACTCTGTTTGCCAGTGAGGAGATGGGAAAGATCTCCCTCGGACCTGCTCTCCTCTATTTCTCTTTGCCAGCAGGGAGAGTAATGTATCGGGGGCCATGTACATGTAGGCAAACACATGCATGTGTATTTAAACTTTGGGGTGCACACCCTAATGCAATAGGCTGCGCACACCTATGGGCGGTGTAGGTGGAAGCGGCGGTGGAGGAGGACCAGGGCCGGATTAAGAGCATCATGGGCTTGGTGCTGAGGATTTTGAAGGGCCTTAAGGGCCTTGCCTTGGCATGCACCCAGAGGAGGAAGGGTGCAGCCATGCATGCCTAATTCAACATGGGATGCTGTCTCTGAAGCCCATAAACACATCCATGCATCGGCAACTGTCCCTCCTTGTCCGGCCTTCGCGCTGTGTGGGGAGGTTCTGAGGGTGCTGCCTGGGGAAGCGAGCATAGAAGCCAGACTTCTGTGTTTACAAGTGACAGAAGAGCGGTAACAGTGAATATGACCAACCCGGGGCCTATATAAAAAGGTAGGGGCCTGGAGCTGCAGCTCCAATAGCCCCTACGTTAATCTGGCCCTGAGGAGGAGGACGAGGTAGCCAACACTGCTTCTTTTCACAAATTTTAAAATGAGGGTACACCCCAAAAGAGTGAGAAAGAGCAAAAATGGAACAATGGGTGGGTAAGGTCGGTATCCATTGCTATTCTGCACAAGGTACGGAAAAGTCCCGTGGGATCCATGCCTGGTTCATTTTAATGAACGTGAGCTTGTCCACATTGTCTCTGGACAGGCGGCTGCGCTTGACTGTTATAACGCCCCCAGCCGTGCTAAATACCCGTTCAGATAATACACTGGCTGCAGGGCACGCCAGCACCTCCAAGGCGTAAAGGGCAAGCTCAGGCCATGTGCCCAATTTGGAGACCCAGAAGTTGAAGGGGGCAGACCCGTCATTCACTACATGTAGGCGTGTGCACACATACTGCTCCACCATGTTGGTAAAATGCTGCCTCCTGCTAAGATGTTCCATCTGAGCTGCTGGTGCTGCTGTTTGTTGTGGCGTGCTGACAAAGCTTTTCCACATTTCGGCCATGCTAACCCTGCCTTCTGAGGTGCTGGCGGTGCCCTGGTTGCGTTGGCGACCTCCTCCTCCTCCTCTGCCTTGTGCTTCCACTGTGGCCCCGCTGTCAGATGGGAATGCCAGCAGCATCACGTCTACCAGCGTGCGCTTGTACTCGCGCATCTTGCGATCGCGCTCCAGTGAGTGAATTAAGGACGGTACGTTGTCCTTGTAATGGGGATCCAGCAGCGTGGCCACCCAGTAATCAGCACAAGTTAGAATGTGGGCAACTCGGCGGTCGTTGTGGAGACACTGCAGCATGTAATCACTCATGTGTGCCAGGCTGCCCAGAGGCAACGAAAGGCTGTCCTCTGTGGGAGGTGTATCGTCCGTGTCCTCTGTATCCCCCCAGCCATGCACCAGTGATGGCCATGAGCTGGCCTGGGTGCCAACCTGCTGTGAACATGGTTCCATCTCCTCCTCCAGCTCCTCCTCCTCCTCATCACCCAGAACTGTGCCCCTGCTGGACAATTGTGTCCCTGGCGTTTGTGTGTGCAGGAACCCACCCTCGGAGCCCCTTGCGAATGAATGCCCTGAAAGCCTTGGAAATGTTACCTCTTCATCCTCCTTCTCCTCCTCATCCTCATCCTGTGCCACATCCTCTTCCATCATCGCCCGAATTGTTTTTTCAAGGAGGCATAGAAGTGGGATAGTTAAGCTGAGAACGGCGTCATCGCCACTGGCCATGTTGGTGGAGTACTCAAAACAGCGCAACAAGGCACACAGGTCTCGCATGGAGGCCCAGTTATTGGTGGTGAAGTGGTGCTGTTCCGCAGAGCGACTCACGCGTGCGTGCTGCAGCTGAAACTCCACTATGGCCTGCTGCTGCTCGCACAGTCTTTGCAGCATGTGCAAGGTGGAGTTCCACCTTGTGGGCACGTCGCATATGAGGCGGTGAGCGGGAAGGCCGAAGTTACGCTGCAGCGCTGACAGGCAAGCAGCAGCAGGGTGAGAACGCCGAAAGTGCGCACAGACGGCCCGCACTTTCTGCAGCAGCTCTGACATATCGGGGTAGTTTTTAAAGGAACCTCTGCACCACCAAATTCAGCATATGCGCCAGGCAAGGGATGTGCGTCAAACCGGCTAGGCCCAGAGCTGCTATGAGATTTCGCCCGTTATCGCACACCACCAGGTCGGGCTTGAGGCTCGCTGGCAGCAACCACTCATTTGTCTGCGTTCCATGCTCCTCCACAACTCCTGTGCGGTGTGTGGTTTGTCCCCCAAACAGGCAAGTTGTAAAACTGCCTGCTGTCGTTTACCCCTGGCCGTGCTGAAGTTGGTGGTGAAGGTGTTACGCTGTCCGGATGAGGAGGCGGTAGAGGATGAGGAAGCAGAGTAGGAGGAGTTAGCAACAGGAGGCAAACTGAAGCGCCCTGCAATCCTCGGTGGTGGAAGGACATGCGCCAAATTGCTATCCGCCTCAGGCCCATCCGCCACTGCATTTACCCAGTGTGCCGTTAGGGAGATACAACGCCCCTGACCGTGCTTACTGGTCCACGTATCGGTAGTTAGGTGGACCTTGGCACAGATGTCGTTGCGCAGTGCACACCTGATTTTTTCCCCCACTTGGTTGTGCAGGGAAGGGATGGCTTGCCTGGAAAAGTGGTGGCGGCTGGGCACGACGTACTGTGGGACAGCCACCGACATAAAGTTTTTAAAACTGTGCGTCTCCACCAGACGGAATGACAGCATTTCAAAGGCCAATTTTGAAATGCTGGCATTCAGGGCCAGGGATCGCGGGTGGGTAGGGGGGTACTTCCTCTTCCTCTCAAGTGTTTGGGAGATGGAAAGCTGAACGCTTCTACGGGACATTGTGGAGATGGTTGTTGGTGACCCAGGTGGTGGTGTTGCTGACAGATCGTCTGTTTGCGGGTTGGCAGGTGCCGGTATCACTACAGATGTGGCTGGAGCAGCCGAGACTGCAGCAGAAGAGGAAGCAGGATGAGCCAGAGACGTTTCTTGGTTTTGAAGGTGTGTACTCCACTGCAGCTCGTGCTTTGCACTTAGATGCCTGATCATGCAGGTTGTGCTCAGGTTGAGAAGGTTTATGCCTCGCTTCAGGCTCTGATTGCACAGGGTGCAAACCACTCGTGTCCTGTCATCAGCACATTTTCTAAAGAACTTCCACCCTAGAGAACTCCTTTGAGCTGACTTTGGTGCGCTCGTTCCCTTGCTGCGTTGGGCAGTAGCAGGCGTAGTGTCTAGGGCACGGCCGCTCCGCTTCTGCACCCTGCTCCCTCTTCTGCTGTGCTGGTGGCTCTGTGCGACCACCGCCTCTTCCTCCAAACTACTCAGGTCACCTGCATGACGTTCATTCCATGTGGGGTCGAGGACCTCATCGTCCTCCACATCATCTTCCACCCAGTCTTCACCCCTGCCCTCCTTGTCAGTCTCCACAATGCTGAACGCCGCAGCAGTTGGCACTTGCGTTTCGTCATCATCTGAGACGTGCTGCGATGGTCCTTGCATGTACTCATCTTGAGAAATAAGTGGTTGGGCATCGCTGCACTCAATCTCTTCCACTTCTGGGGCAGGGCTAGGTGGATGGCCCTGGGAAACCCTGCTGACAGAGTCCTCAAAAAGAAGAAGAGACTTCTGTATGGCTTGGGGCTCAGACTGCTTGCCTGATTTGCAAGGGGGTGAGGTGAAAGACGGTTGGACATCGGCTGCAGGTGCCAACTCTGACCTTTCTGCAGTAGACTGGGTGGGAGACAATGTGAAGGAACTGGAGGCACTGTCAGCAGCAAACCAATCTACTATCGCCTCTCTGTGTTCTGGCCTCATCACTTCTAGAGGCGTATGATGCCCTACCAAATACTGATGCAGGTTCTGTCGCCTACTCATACTTGAGGAAGGTGTTTGACTTGTGCGTGTAGCTGGCACAGATCGACCACGTCCTCTCCTTGCAACAGGAGCTCTACCAGCAGCACCACGACCCAGGCCACGGCCCTTATTTGACGGTCTCCTCATATTTCTGTAATTTAAGATCTTGCCCTAGAAAGGTGTTTATTGATTAGCGGAACAAAACAACAACAGTATCGCACGGGTGTATCTCACAGTCAAATATGCAAACGATGCCGCAATTTAATGTTTTTTACACCAAAAGGGTGTATATTGAATGGCGGAATAGGATAAAAAACTGTATTCTCACACGTACAAACACAGACTAGGCCCGATTAAATTTTTTTCTACCCTAAAGGGAGGATGAGGAAGAGGAGTAGGAGGAGTTGGGAACAGGAGGCAAACTGAAGCACCCTGCAATCCTTGGCGGGGGAAGGAGATGTGCCAAACTAATTTAAAAGGTGTATCTCACACGTACCGATACAGACTATGCCGTAATTTAATTTTTTACACTCCAAAAGGGTGTATATTGAATAGCGGAATAGGAAAAATGTTATAATACGGTGTATCTCACACGTACAAACACAGACTAGGCCCCGATTACAATTTTTTGTACCCTAAAGGCAGTATGAGGAAGAGGAGTAGGAGGAGTTGGGAACAGGAGGCAAACTTAAGCGCCCTGCAATCCTTGGTGGGGGAAGGAGATGCGCCAAACAAATTTAAAAGGTGTATCTCACACGTACCGATACAGACTATGCCCCGCCGATTACAATTTTTTGTACCCTAAAGGCAGGATGAGGAAGAGGAGTAGTAGGAGCAGGCAGGAGGCAGACTGAAGCACCCTCAAAACCTCGGCAGTATAAGATGCGCCCATAAAAAATTGGAAAGGTGTATCTCACACGTAGCGACGCAGACTATCGCGCAATTTAATTGATCCCCAAAGGTTTTTATTGATAAGCGGAATAGGAAATATGATCAAAAAAAGTGTATGTATCTCACACGTACACAACCACACTAGGCCCCAATTACTATTGTTTGTACCCCTAAAGGCAGGATGAGGAGTAGGAGGAGTATGGAACAGGCAGCACCCTCAAATCTTCAGAAGTATGAGATGAACCTCAAAAACTTGGAAAGGTGGATCTCACACGTACCGACACAGACTATCCCGCAATTTAATTGATCCCCAAAGGTTTTTATTGAATAGCGGAATAGGAAATATGATCAAAAAAAGTGTATGTATCTCACACGTACACAACCACACTAGGCCCCAATTACTATTGTTTGTACCCCTAAAAGGATGGATGAGGAGTAGGAGTAGTATGGAACAGGCAGCACCCTCAAATCTTCAGAAGTATGAGATGAACCCCAAAAACTTGGAAAGGTTGATCTCACACGTACCGACACAGACTATCCCGCAATTTAATTGATCCCCAAAGGTTTTTATTGAATAGCGGAATAGGAAATATGATCAAAAAAAGTGTATGTATCTCACACGTACACAACCACACTAGGCCCCAATTACTATTGTTTGTACCCCTAAAAGGATGGATGAGGAGTAGGAGTATGGAACAGGCAGCACCCTCAAATCTTCAGAAGTATGAGATTGTGTTCACTGCACCCCAAAAGGATTTTGTTCACTGCACCCCACAAAGATTGTGTTCACTGCACCCCACAAAGATTGTGTTCACTGCACCCCAAAAGGATTGTGTTCACTGCACCCCACAAAGATTGTGTTCACTGCACCCCAAAAGGATTGTGTTCACTGCACCCCAAAAAGATTTTGTTCACTGCACCCCACAAAGATTGTGTTCACTGCACCCCACAAAGATTGTGTTCACTGCACCCCAAAAGGATTTTGTTCACTGCACCCCACAAAGATTGTGTTCACTGCACCCCACAAAGATTGTGTTCACTGCACCCCAAAAGGATTTTGTTCACTGCACCCCAAAAAGATTGTGTTCACTGCACCCCAAAAAGATTGTGTTCACTGCACCAAGATTGTGTTCACTGCACCCCAAAAAGATTGTGTTCACTGCACCCCAAAAAGATTGTGTTCACTGCAGCCCACACACAGCAAAATGGATGTGGATCACTGACACCTGCCTATCTCCTATCCCACACCACACAGCAATATCGATTGTAGTTTGTAGAACACACTTTCCCTAAAAATCAGCAAACTCTATCCCTAACAGGATTGATAAGAGAGCGTAGATCGGGACTGAGTGCAGAGTGCGGACCCCACCCCACACAGCAATATCGATTGTAGTTTGTAGAACACACTTTCCCTAAAATTCAGCAGACTCTATCCCTAACAGGATTGATAAGAGATCGTAGATCAGGACTAAGTGCAGACCCCACCCCACACAGCAATATCGATTGTAGTTTGTAGAACACAATTTCCCTAAAAATCAGCAGCAGCCTCTCCCTAAAATGCCTACAACTCGCCCTGCCTAAAACACTCCGACCTGTCCCTCATATCTATCCGGACACAAATGGTTTTTTCCTGCCTGTCTGTCCCTAACCAGCAGCCAGCACGTTGATGTGTGCTCTTTCCCTGATCTAAGCAGCAGAATGACGCCGCTGCCTCGAACTTATAAAGACTTGGTCACATGCTTCAGACGGCCAATCACAGCTACTGATACATTTGCAGGCATGGCTGGGATGGCTTAGGCACACCAGTTAAACGCTTGTTGATTGGCTGTTGAAAGCCCGCCATGAAAAGCGCGCCAAAGCATGCAAAACCCGGAAATAAAACGACCGAACACGGATTTTTACCCGAATATACAGTAAAGTGTCCGTGTTCGGGTAACAAAAATCCAATTATTAGGTACGAACACGAATGATACAGTCCATGTTCGCTCAACACTACTGAAGACTTCTCAAGGTGAGGTCTTGGATTGTTTTCTATGTGGAGAGAAAAACAATGAACATTTTCTATGGGAAGAGAAAAATACATGGACTATTGATGGTTTGCTGTAGGATCAGCAAAGTCTGCCCAACAGTAGGTTGGAGACAGACTCCGTAGGTAGGTTCCTGTGTGTGAGAAGGTAGCCGCCCACAGTGGCAAGGATTTATTTTGGGTTTTATTTTATTTTTGATGTTTTGATGCTTGTGCATGTGTGAAGAAAAATTGCAAGAATAAAACCCTACAATGTTGTTTGCAACCCCTTCTCGGCTATCTCCCTGTGTTAACGAACCCAAAAAGGGGTCATCCACACCCACCACTGAGCTTATCCCCCACAGTATACACACACATATACACGCATCACCCACACTGCACAGCCAGGATGATTACTGCTTTCTGATTTCATTTTTTTTTCTGGACCATCTTTCTACTAATTGGGCAGAGATATGGTCAATTTCTAATGAAATGTTAATTTCTATGCCAGGAAATACATGTCACCAGTCTGGCTGCGCAAAGTAGCAGATGTGTGTAAATCACAAGAATGACTGAACAGAATAATGATCTAGTGGGCAAAACATACATATTGCAACTGTGTATTTAGCAGTTTGGCTGTGTAAATGTATAGGTTACCTACAACTGGCATTGTACTTCTGTTTAAAATAATACGGGAGACATGAAAAGGGTCCATTTTAAGTTGGAAGAAAACCCGCTTGCCCCTAAATGAGGGGACACAGGCCAAGCCCTACATTTCAGAGCCTTCTGGTTATAAGCCACCTTTCAATAAAAACCCATAAGGGTTTTAAAGGTGTAAAGGAGGTGGGTTTGAGAACTGGGCCCTGTAGAGATGAGCCCTTCCACCTGGTACCATCTCACCAAATCGGTCCATATCGACAGTCTCAAGAGTGTAATAGTGGTATTATCCCTAATAAAAGAAAGTTTCCCAAGCATCAAAAAAAGCATTAAAACAGTTATAAAAATTATAGTGTGCATGCGCGGCTGCTCCGAGATGGCGCCTTAACCTGGAGCTCTGCGCCTCCCCGGTCTCTCGAGAGCCACCTGACCGGCACGACCGGCTGCCCCTTCCTCCTGCAGACCTTCGGTGGATGTCGGCGGGTCACCGTCGCGAGATATCCCGCCGTCTTCTCTTCCTTTCCCCGGAGCGGGACACAGGCAAGATGGCGACCGCGCCTTACCTCTCCTCAGGAGACCGAGGCCCACTGGAGGTAGGAGAAACAGCTGCATGCCCTATGGACTCCCTGTCATCCCCTCCAGACCCCTGGCCATCTCCTTCAACTCCCGTGCATCTAATTCAGCCCCCACTGGCCTCTCCAGCATCCACGGAATCCCTGATTAGGAGAACCGTAGAGCAGACCCCAGGGATCCCGGGGCTGCTATCACCTGAGGCCCTGGCTTCGCCACATCAACTCGCCCGGTCACTTCCCAGACCTGACAATGCTGATGGCTAGATTCTCAGAGATGTTAGCCTCTGGCCTGGCTCAAACTGCCTCACAGATTACTGGCTCCATTAAGGCAGAACTTCAGATCCTTGGTAACCGCATAGAAGCAATTGAGAGCACTATGGACCAAACGGTCGCACGGGCCAATCAGAATACTGCTTGCATCCAGACTCTGCAAGATCAGTTGGACACTGCACTCAGTAAATTAGATGATTTGGAAAACAGGAGCAGACGTCTGAATTTCAGGGTCAGGGGGATCCCCGAAACCATCACAGATATCCCCGTCACTATTAAAGCTTTTATTAAGGACCTTATACCGGAGCTCACAGGGCCCTGCAATTGCCCCGCAAGGATGGCCTGCCCAGGGACGTCATCGTCAAGACACACTTTTACGGGGTCAAGGAGGAGCTCATGAAAAGGAGCAGGGGGTAGAGAGGACTTGAACATCCAAGGCCACAAGATCCAACTGTTTGCTGATCTCTCCCCCTTCACCATTCAACGCCGCAGAGCGTTGAAGACGCTTACATTAGCATTATCTGCTAGGGCGCTGAAATATTGGTGGTCCTTCCCCTTGCGCCTGAATTTCCAATTGCAAAACAAGACTCATAGCTTTACCAACTTCCAGGATGGCGAACATCTGCGTCTACAATTGAGAATTCTCACCAGGGACCCTGTCCCCGCCTCATCTACCACCAGGAGAGAATCTTCCAAGCGGCCTCCACCGATCAGCCCTGTTCCCTCGGTATGGAACAAACAGCAAACGAAGCGCCACCGTGACATCCAGCCACCCTGATGCCTGCGTGACTCCTCCAACTACACTTCCTCTTGGCGGTTAGAGTTTACTCTACTTCGCCTGATTTGGGGTCCTCGTTGATCCCGTCCTTCACTTTTTGACCCCCCTTTTTGGGTCCTTGTTTGGACTGTATTTTGAGTTTTTCTTTTCCAGCGAACTAACTCTCTTATATTTTAGGTCATTGCTGGTAACGACTTTCTGCTACTGAGCTGGTTGCAAATTTTATATTATATATATATATATATTTTTTTTTTTGGGCTGTTCTGCTTATAGTCCCCTTTTCCCCTCTCATACTCCCCCTTATCCCTGGCCCTCTCCATCCTCCCTCCCTTCCCACCTTTTCCCTGTCCCTTCCCCCCTCTCGCTTCCCTTTTCCTCCTTTCCTCCCTGTCCCCGGGCTTTATCCCCAATTATTTCTCTTCTCCCATACTCCTCACGGTTTAAGCTGGGTAATTGATCCCGCTCTATATTTAGAGGGATCGTAGTGCTTTGACTTTGTTTTGTATTTGCATTTTATGGGAGTGCTGGGTTGGTGCTCTTTGACCGGGGAGGTCTCATTGCGCCTCCTCCTGTTGGACGTGAGATGGTAACCTCTTACCTCCCACAGGAATGTGCCCTGACTGGCTCAGGGCACATCCGTACGTCTGATGGGGGACGGTGGGCTTTGCCTGCGGTCACCTCATCCCGGCGCAAGAGCTTGCTCTTGCATCTTTCTTCTCCTTTCACTGTCCTCCTCACTTTCTTTTTCTCCTTTCACTGGTATCTTTTTCTTTTCAGAGGGTTCTTGCGGTCCGATTGGTTTGCTCGTGTCTCTTCTACTCCTGCCGCTGCTGTGCCTGACTTCTCCCAGGGGATCCATTGGGAATCAACTACTACACTCACCCCAGCGCACTCCATGACAGAACACCATGACGTCTAACGTGAGTAAGGTATCTTCTTTGCAGGTGGCATCACACAACACCCAGGGCTTAAATTCACTGGTTAAATGTAGGAAGGCATTCCAACATTATCACTCCCAGGGATTAGGGGTTCTCCTGCTTCAGGAGACTCACTTTCCGGAGTCTTATCAACCTACATATGTCCACCACAAATACCCCTTGTTTTATCTTGCTAATGCCCCCACCAAGCAGAAAAGGGTTGCCATATTCTTTGCTAAATCCCTCTCCTTCTCCCATCTGCACACAGTTCGGGACCCCCACGGTCGTTTCATTTTAGTCAAAGGTCACATTCAAGGGGAGTTATACACATTTGTCTCCTATTATGCACCCAACAGGGGTCAGGCGAAATTCTTCTCCGACATGTTCCTCATACTCTCTCCTCACCTTGAGGGTCGAGTTCTCATTAGGGGGGATTCCAACTTAGCTCTCGATTGCACCCTTGATAAATCTGACTCCTCTGGTGGTAGGCTTCGCCGTCCCTCCAAGCAGAGTCTTCGAGTAGCTCGAACTCTTCACTCGCTAGGTTTGATTGACATCTGGCGGGAACTTAACCCTTCTTCCCGTGATTATACACATTTCTCGGCGCCCCATCATACGTTTGCGCGTATAGATCACATTTTCATCCCCACGACTGACGTCCCTTCTGCACAGAAGTCTAAAATTAAGGATGTCCCTTGGTCGGACCACTCCATGGTTTCGTTTCAGCTTTCCTGCTCCTTGCCTCCCCGAGGCCCTTCGCCTTGGAGAATCAATGAGTCCATCCTGAGCGACCCCGCTAGATGTTCCCAGGTAGAGGCTGCACTCCGCGACTACTTCACGCTCAATGATCTCCCTGATACGTCCCCCTCTACCCTCTGGTGGGCACATAAGGTGGTTATCAGGGGCTACCTCATTCAACTGGGGGCGAAAATTAAAAAAGAAAGACTGGTCGACATTGCCCGTTTGGAGAATGAATATGATCATCTCCGTAGAGCCCATAAGAGATCCCCTAACCCTACCTCGTTAGCAGAACTTGATGTGGTTAAGCTATCATTGAACTTAGCCCTGACTTCTAGGGCAGAGAAGGCCCTGAGGTGGAAAAATGCTCGCTCTTATGCTTCCCGGGACAAATTGGGCACGAAATTAGCGCTGAAACTTTCCCCCAAATTTCGAGCGATCTCCATGCCTAAGATTAAGTCCCCCTCTGGAGTTCTCTCGAGAAACCCCGACTCCATCATGGACTCCTTCCACTCCTTCTATTCACATCTCTATGCGGCCCCTGCCCACTACAAGGGGGATGATCCTGATTCGTTCTTGAAAGAAGTACCTCTTCCCCGCCCTATCAGCTACACATAGATCCCTTATGGAAGCCCCCATTGATGAACAGGAGGTGCTGGATGTTATCAAGAATCTTCGGCCCAATTCTGCCCCAGGCCCTGATGGTTTTTCAAATTCTTATTACAAGACTTTTGTGTCGGTCCTATCTCCTTATCTGGTCAGGTTCTTTAATGCCCTCAGGGGAGGGGCTAGCCTTGAAGAAGTTTCTAATAAAGCTTACATTTCGGTTATCCCCAAGCCTGGGAAGGACCCCTCAGAGGTGGGCAATTACAGGCCAATTTCACTTATTAATAATGATCTCAAGATCCTGACAAAAATTTTCGCTAATCGTTTATCAAGCTTTATTGCCAAATACATTCATAAGGATCAGGCGGGGTTCATTCCAGGTAGGCAGGGACCTGACCAGGTAAGGAGGGTGATTGATGTCATCTCTCTGTTGAACTCTGGGTGGGATGGTGGCCCTCCCCAACATGGTTTTCTCCTGTCCCTGGATCTACAAAAGGCCTTTGATTCCCTCTCTTGGCCGTTCCTCTTCCGCACTCTTGAATGTTGGGGCTTTGGCCCCTCTTTCCTCATCACTCTTCGGGCCCTTTACTCTCACCCAGTGGCTCAGGTCCGGATGCAGGGTTACTACTCGGTGAACATACCCATCCGGAGAGGCACGAGACAGGGATGCCCCCTTTCTCCGCTCCTTTTTGCGGTGGCTCTTGAATCCTTAGCAACAGCCATCCGCCTCCATCCTGATATTCATGGTATACAATGCGGACCCGCGACCCACAAATGCGCGCTGTTTGCAGACGACATTATGCTTTTTGTCACCTCCCCGTTGATCTCTCTCCCCAATATCGTTTCCCTCCTAGACGCCTTCGGGGCAGCCTCAGGCTTACGAGTGAATATGTCCAAATCTCTGGCCCTTAACGTCAACCTCTCCTCTTCCCTTGTAGATTGGCTGAAGGACCACTTCCCTTTCTCCTGGCACTCGGATTCCATCCCCTACCTAGGGGTGTCGTTAACCCCCACTATAGACAAACTCTACCCATCCAATTACCCGCCCATGTTCCGACGACTGAAGCGAGATCTCTCTGAATGGTCTCGCTATCGCATCTCCTGGATAGGGAAAGTCAAATTCTGTTGGGAACAGGACCTCAATATAGACTGGAACCTACCTGACTGGCACGCATGTGTTGGGTAGTGATGTCGCGAACCTAAAATTCGCTGTTCGCGAACGGCGAACGCGAACATCGGCAAATGTTCGCGAACCGGCGAACCGGGCGAACCGCCATAGACTTCAATAGGCAGGCGAATTTTAAAACACACAGGGACTCTTTCTGGCCACAATAGTGATGGAAAAGTTGTTTCAAGGGGACTAACACCTGGACTGTGGCATGCCGGAGAGGGATCACGCAAAAAAAAGTTCTTAAAAATTATAATTTTTTGATAGAGAGCCAATTATTGGAAAAATTAAAAAAAAATAAAAAATTTCTTTGGATTTAGCATCTGGGGGGTCTAAAAAGTGTACTTGTCAAGTTTCAGCTCTGTAGCATGTCCAGAACCCCTAAAAAACAGCATTTTTCTTATATTTTCAGGAATACGGCTTCTCTGCGGCTGGCTTTTTCTCTTGCAGGCATTTAGCGGGCATTTTTTTAGGCAGGCATGTCATTTTTTGTATTTAGTGTCTAGGGGGTCTAAAAAGTGTACCTGTCAAGTTTCAGCTCTGTAGCATGTCCAGAACCCCTAAAAAACAGCATTTTTCTTATATTTTCAGGAATACGGCTTCTCTGCGGCTGGCTTTTGCTCTTGCAGGCATTTAGCGGGCATTTTTTTAGGCAGGCATGTCATTTTTTGTATTTAGTGTCTGGAGGGTCTAAAAAGTGTACCTGTCAAGTTTCAGCTCTGTAGCATGTCCAGAACCCCTAAAAAACAGCATTTTTCTTATATTTTCAGGAATACGGCTTCTCTGCGGCTGGCTTTTGCTCTTGCAGGCATTTAGCGGGCATTTTTTTAGGCAGGCATGTCATTTTTTGTATTTAGTGTCTGGAGGGTCTAAAAAGTGTACCTGTCAAGTTTCAGCTCTGTAGCATGTCCAGAACCCCTAAAAAACAGCATTTTTCTTATATTTTCAGGAATATGGCTTCTCTGCGGCTGGCTTTTTCTTTTTTTACTTTGCAAGCTGCTGTGCCACCTTATATATCAGTGGTGGGTGGGCAGTGGCACAGTACACTCTCTGTGGACCTGACAGCAGTCACTGGCACCCAGGCAACTGCAATTTAAAAAACATATATATTTTTTTTTTACTTGTAAAATGCATTACAGTTGCATTTAAAGATATATACTACACCAATCGTTTGCCATGTTGTCCTGTATTTGGGGATCCAGGTAGAATTATTAGAAAGTACAATCTTTCTACCCTTCAAAGTGAAGGGACAATAGTTGCATTTACCACATGGGAAAGATCCTGTGAAGGGTCTACTGTATGGTGACTCTGCACCAAACCATCTCGGAGTGATTTTGAACATTTATATGTAATCTCAGGATAAGATTTAATGTATTTTTGGATCTTTTGATCTGACGTTAGTAGATACCAGTATTTTTTATCTATAGATTTAACTTTACGATGTTGCCTGTGGTTATTCTTCTCATGGTCAGGGTTGTGTATTTTTCTTAGATTTATAAATGGGGGAGGTCCTGTCCTGAGCTTGAGCTTGATAAAAGGCATTTTTGAGGCTGGTCTTGCTGTAACCCCTGGCCAACAGCAGTTGACGCAAGGCATTGGCCTCCCTCTGAAAATCTATATCCAGGGTACAATTTTGCCTAAGTCCTAAATACTGACTATAAGGGATACTTTGAATTAGCGATTCCATGTGAACTGGTGGCGTGTAAAATTGTGTTGCCAGCTGATGGCTTCCTATATTAAAGTAGAGCAGAGTTGACCATTTTCGTTAATGAACATTTCTACATCTAAAAAGGCAATTCTTTGTTGATGGTAACTATATGTGATTTTAAGATTGTAAGTATTACATAGTTACATAGTTTGTGAGGTTGAAAAAAGACATCAGTCCATCCAGTTCAACCTATGATGTGTGTGTTTGCTGCTAACCGTACATTGTATACCCCTGTATGTTGTGGACTTTAAGGTGCCTATCTAATAATCTTTTGAAACTATCGACGCTCCCTGCTGACACCACTGCCTGTGGAAGAGAATTCCACATCCTTACTGCTCTGATAGTGAAGAACCCCTTACGTAGTTTAAGGTTAAAGCATTTTTCCTCTAGTTTTAGTGAGTGACCACATGTCTTATTATATTCCCTTTCTCTGAAAATTTTGTTTCTTATGCTAGGGTCGCCATTACAGTATTTGTACGTTGATATCATATTCCGCCCTCAATCGTCTCTTCTCCAGGGAGAATAATTTCAGTGCTTGTAGTCTTTCCTCATAGCCGATGTCCTCCATTCCCCTCGTTATTTTTGTTGCTCTTCTCTGGACTCTCTCCAGTTCTAGCACGTCCTTCCTGAGGACCGGTGCCCAGAACTGGACAGCATACTCCAGATGTGGCCGGACCAGAGTCTTGTATAGTGGTAGAATAATTTCTTTATTTCTGGAGTGAATCCCCTTTTTTATAGACACCAGTATTCTGTTGGCTTTGCTTGCAGCAGCTTGGCATTGCATGCCACTGCCAAACCTGTTGTCCACCAGTACCCCCAGGTCCTTTTCCATCTTAGATTCACCCAGAGGTTCCCCCCCCAGTGAGTAGCTTGCTTTCGGGTTTCTGGCGCCCAAGTGCATTACTTTACATTTCTCAACATTAAACCTCATCTGCCATGTAGTTGCCCACCCCATTATTTTGTCCAGGTCCGCTTGTAAGGTTTCCACATCCTGTATAGAAGATATTGGCATGCTTAGTTTAGTATCATCCACAAATACTGAGATTGTACTAGATATCCCCTCCTCTAGATCATTTATGAATAAATTAAACAGGATTGGTCCCAGGACAGAACCTTGGGGGACCCCACTTTCCACACCCGCCCAATCCGAGTACTCCCCCATTAATCACCACCCTCTGGACTCTCCCCTGGATCCAGTACTCTATCCAGGTACTCACCCTATGGTCCATACCTACATTACTTAGTTTGTACAGTAAGCGTTTGTGGGGAACGGTGTCAAAGGCCTTTGCAAAGTCCAGATACACCACATCCACAGGCTTACCTTTATCTAGGTGGCTACTCACTTCATCGTAGAAGGTTAATAGATTGGTTTGGCAAGAACAATTTTTCATGAATCCATGCTGATTACTACTAATAATACCGTTTTCATTACTAAAGTCTTGATATAGTCTCTTAACATCCCCTCCAAAATCTTGCAGACTACTGATGTTAGGCTGACCGGCCTATAGTTACCCGGAATATATCTCGGCCCTTTTTTGAATATTGGTACCACGTTGGCTTTTTTCCAATCAGCTGGCACCATACCCATCTGTAGACTATCCTTAAAGATCAAGAATAATGGTCTGGCAATCACCTGGCTGAGCTCTTTAAGAACCCTCGGGTGCAAGCCATCCGGTCCCGGTGATTTATTTATGTTAAGTTTCTCTAGTTTAGTTCTAAGTCTATCTTCTGTTAGTCATGGCGGTACTTCCTGAGGTGTATTATTTAGTTTAGCATTACAAGCTGGGTTAGTGTAGCCCCCCCCCCGATTTTTTGGTGAAGACTGAAGAGAAGAAATGATTTAACACTTCCGCCTTTTCCCTGTCCTCTGTGGCCAAATTTCCCTCGTTGTCTTTTATGGGGCCAATGTGTTCTGGCCTCGCTTTATTACTGTTTATATACTTAAAGAATTTTTTGGGGTTCTTTTTACTCTCTTCCGCTATATGTCTCTCGTGTTCTATTTTAGCCGCTCTGATTTCGCCTTTACATTTCTTATTACACTCTTTGCAATGTTTGAATGCTGCCAATGACCCCTCAGCCTTGTTTTTTTTGAAGGCCTTTTCTTTAGTATTAATATGCATTTTTATGTTGGAGGTTAGCCACCCAGGGTTTAGTTTTGCTCTTTTAAATTTATTTCCTTTTGGAACGCACTGGCCAATCCCTTTGTTTAGTTTGCTCTTGAAGCACTCCCATTTTTGCTTCATGTTCTTTGTTCCCAGGGTTCTATCCCATATGATATTTTCTAGCAGAGAGTGCAATTTTGGGAAACTGGCTTTTTTGAAATTCAGTGTCCTTATATTACCCTTGTGTTTCCTGTTACTATGATTAATACTGAAACTAATTGACCTATGGTCACTGTTTCCCAAGTTGCCCCGTATTTCTATGTCCGTAAGCAGGTCTGAATTGTTGGTAATCAGTAGGTCAAGTACCGCATTGTTTCTTGCCGGTGTGTTCACCATCTGACCAATGAAATTGTCCTGCAAAACATTTAGGAACTGCCGAGCCTTGGCTGAATGTGCGGTTCCTTCTGCCCAGTCTATATCTTGATAAAGTCCCCCATTAGAACGACATTTCCAATCCTTGCTTCCAATCCTATCTGTAAAAGGAGGTCCGCCTCCCCCCTCCTCCCTCTGGTTGGGGGGCCTATACCATACGCCCAATATTAGCCTCCCTATAGTGCCTTCCCCTTTAAAGTTCTACCCATAGGGATTCTGCCTGGTCCATAGCTCCATTATTAATATCATCCCTCATATTTACCTGTACAATGTTCTTAATATACAGACATACCCCCTCCCCCTTTTTTACCTTCTCTAGCTCTACGATAAAGGAGTACCCCTGAATGGTCACCATCCAGTCATAAGAGTGTTCGAACCAAGTCTCTGTTCACAAAATCTAAGTCCTCCTCAAACATCAGCAGCTCCAGCTCTCCCATCTTGTTAGCCAGGCTTCTGGCATTGGTATACAAACCTCGTAATTTTGACCGGTTGCATATATCCTCGTTTGATGTTTTTAGGCTGCTCTTGTGATTTTTCCCCATACCCACCTTGGCCTTAGGTACTCTAAACACCCTACCACTAATGTTCCCATTTGTACCCTCTGAATCTTGCTCCCCACTGGCTAATTCTACAACTGTACCCTCCCCCCCCATCACCTAGGTTAAAAGCCCCTCTAACTTTATGGCCATCCTCTCACCCAGTACGGCTGCACCCTCCCCATTTAGGTGCAATCCGTCCCTACCAAAGAGCCGGTGGCCGACTGAGAAGTCGGCCCAGTTCTCCAGGAACCCGAAACCCTCCTTACTACACAGCTCCTCAGCCACTTGTTAACTTCCCTAATCTCCTGCTGCCTCTCTGGTGTGGCTCGAGGTACAGGTAGTATTTCTGAAAATACTACCTTGGAGGTCCTATTCCTCAACTTAGCGCCTAAGTCCCTGAAATCGTTTAGGACTCTCCATCTTCCTCTGACTATGCCATTGGTACCCACGTGTACCATGACAGCTGGGTCTTCCCCAGCACCACCCAGTAATCTGTCCACCCGATCCGGGTATTATTTTCCAAACTCCTCAAAAAAGATAGATTTTTTTGATCCTGCCCAAATCATAAATATGTCATCTATATATCGATACCAGGATATTATGTGATGAAGTAGTGAATTGTTTTGATCATCCGATTTGCATATATGAGGGAGCACACTTGGCCCCTGTAGCGACCCCCTGCATCTGGAGGAAGTGGGAACGCTTATACATAAAGACGTTATGTGTAAGAATAAATTCTAAAACATGAAGAATAAATTCATTGTATTTCCATGCCTCATGGGCTTGTTCCTTTACCTGTTCCCCTATAACCTGTATACCTTGTGCATGTGGGATGGAATTATATAGGGCCTCTACATCGATGGCCACAAGTCAAGCATCACCTGAAACCTGTAGGCCATCGATGATTTTTAGAAGATCAATGGTGTCCCTGACATATGGGAAAAGGGCTTCACATGGGGAAAAAGATACTCATCATACACCATAAAGCTTGCATTTTCTGTTAGTGAGTCACAACCAGAGATAATGGGGCTGTCTGGAGGAGATGTAATACTTTTATGGATTTTGGGCAGAGCATAAAATGTTGGATTTCTTGCATCAGAATTGTTCAATTGTTTAAATGCATCTGCATTAATCAAACTTTGTTCAAAGGCATTTATGAGACATTGAGCTGACGTCCGCTTCCTACTCATTAGCGATTTAGAGTTTATTATTTTAAATGATAAAAGTTTTTAAAATACATATGAATGTTATAATGTAATAGGTTCATTTTTGAAGGTTACTTCAATAGGTATTTGTGAAGGCCAGAGAAGCCATTTTGCTATGTATGTATTTCTATTCTGAGTTTCTGTTAGTATGTTGGGCGAAGTTATGTGTCTTAACTAGGGTTGAGCGGACACCTAGATGTCCGTGTTCGACGGGTTCGGCCGAACTTTAAAAAAAAGTCCGGGTCCGTGTCCCGGACTTTTACCGAACTTTTCCCGGACACCGAACCCCATTGAAGTCAATGGGGACCCGAACTTTAAGGCACTAAAATGGCTCTAAAACACCAAAGGAAAGGGCTAGAGTGCTGCAAATGGCAGCAAAACGTAATTAAGAGCATGGCAAGTGCTCTGCAAACAAATGTGGATAGGGAAATAACTTAAAACAACAAAAAAAAACAGAAAAATAAAACAATGTTCTTCTTCATCTCTGAAGGACGAGGCCCATATGGAGTAGGAGGGAGGTTGAGGTGGTGGTGGATGTGGCGGTGACATAGGCGTGCGCACAGGGTGTGCTGGGTGTGCCTGGGCACACCCTAATCACCTAGGGCACATAGCATTGCCAGTGAGGAGATGGGAAAGATCTCCCTGGGACCTGCTCTGCTCTATTTCTCCTTGCCTACAGGTACATGGCCCCGATACATTACTCTCCCTGCTGGCAAACACATGCATGTGTATTTCAACTTTGGGGTGCACACCTTAATGCAATAGGCTGCGCACACCTATGGGCGGTGTAGGTGGAAGCGGCGGTGGAGGAGGACCAGGGCCGGATTAACAGCATCATGGGCTTGGTGCTGAGGATTTTGAAGGGCCTTAGGGCCGTGCCTTGCCATGCACCCAGAGGAGGAAGGGTGCAGCCATGCATGCCTAATTCAACATGGGATGCTGTCTCTGAAGCCCATAAACACATCCATGCATCGCCAACTGTCCCTCCTTGTCCGGCCTTCACGCTGTGTGGGGAGGTTCTGAGGGTGCTGCCTGGGGAAGCGAGCATAGAAGCCAGACTTCTGTGTTTACAAGTGACAGAAGAGCGGTAACAGTGAATATGGCCAACCCGGGGCCTATATAAAAGGTAGGGGCCTGGAGCTGCAGCTCCAATAGACCCTACATTAATCTGGCCCTGAGGAGGAGGACGAGGTAGCCAACACTGCTTCTTTTCACAAATTTTAAATGAGGGTACACCCCAAAAGAGTGAGAAAGAGCAAAAATGGAACAATGGGTGGGTAAGGTCGGTATCCATTGCTATTCTGCATAAGGTACGGAAAAGTCCCGTGGGATCCATGCCTGGTTCATTTTAATGAACGTGAGCTTGTCCACATTGTCTCTGGACAGGCGGCTGCGCTTGTCTGTTATAACGCCCCCAGCCGTGCTAAATACCCGTTCAGATAATACACTGGCTGCAGGGCACGCCAGCACCTCCAAGGCGTAAAGGGCAAGCTCAGGCCATGTGCCCAATTTGGAGACCCAGAAGTTGAAGGGGGCAGACCCGTCATTCACTACATGTAGGCGTGTGCACACATACTGCTCCACCATGTTGGTAAAATGCTGCCTCCTGCTAAGACGTTCCATCTGAGCTGCTGGTGCTGCTGTTTGTTGTGGCGTGCTGACAAAGCTTTTCCACATTTCGGCCATGCTAACCCTGCCTTCTGAGGTGCTGGCGGTGCCCTGGTTGCGTTGGCGACCTCCTCCTCCTCCTCCTCTGCCTTGTGCTTCCACTGTGGCCCCGCTGTCAGATGGGAATGCCAGCAGCATGGCGTCTACCAGCGTGCGCTTGTACTCGCGCATCTTGCGATCGCGCTCCAGTGAGTGAATTAAGGACGGTACGTTGTCCTTGTAACGGGGATCCAGCAGCGTGGCCACCCAGTAATCAGCACAAGTTAGAATGTGGGCAACTCGGCGGTCGTTGTGGAGACACTGCAGCATGTAATCGCTCATGTGTGCCAGGCTGCCCAGAGGCGACGAAAGGCTGTCCTCTGTGGGAGGTGTATCGTCCGTGTCCTCTGTATCCCCCCAGCCACGCACCAGTGATGGCCATGAGCTGGCCTGGGTGCCACCCTGCTGTGAACATGGTTCCATCTCCTCCTCCAGCTCCTCCTCCTCCTCATCCTCCTCATCCTCCAGAACTGTGCCCCTGCTGGACAATTGCGTCCCTGGCGTTTGCGTGTGCAGGAACCCACCCTCGGAGCCCCTTGCGAATGACTGCCCTGAAAGCCTTGGAAATGTTACCTCTTCATCCTCCTCCTCCTCCTCATCCTGTGCCACATCCTCTTCCATCATCGCCCGAATTGTTTTTTCAAGGAGGCATAGAAGTGGGATAGTTAAGCTGAGAACGGCGTCATTGCCACTGGCCATGTTGGTGGAGTACTCAAAACAGCGCAACAAGGCACACAGGTCTCGCATGGAGGCCCAGTTATTGGTGGTGAAGTGGTGCTGTTCCGCAGAGCGACTCACGCGTGCGTGCTGCAGCTGAAACTCCACTATGGCCTGCTGCTGCTCGCACAGTCTTTCCAGCATGTGCAAGGTGGAGTTCCACCTTGTGGGCACGTCACATATGAGGCGGTGAGCGGGAAGGCCGAAGTTACGCTGCAGCGCTGCCAGGCGAGCAGCAGCAGGGTGAGAACGCCGAAAGTGCGCACAAACGGCCCGCACTTTCTGCAGCAGCTCTGACATATCGGGGTAGTTTTTAAGGAACCTCTGCACCACCAAATTCAGCACATGCGCCAGGCAAGGGATGTGCGTCAAACCGGCTAGGCCCAGAGCTGCTATGAGATTTCGCCCGTTATCGCACACCACCAGGCCGGGCTTGAGGCTCGCTGGCAGCAACCACTCATTTGTCTGCTGTTCCATGCTCCTCCACAACTCCTGCGCGGTGTGTGGTTTGTCCCCCAAACAGGCAAGTTGTAAAACTGCCTGCTGTCGTTTACCCCTGGTCGTGCTGAAGTTGGTGGTGAAGGTGTTACGCTGTCCGGATGAGGAGGCGGTAGAGGATGAGGAAGCGGAGTAGGAGGAGTTAGGAACAGGAGGCAAACTGAAGCGCCCTGCAATCCTCGGTGGTGGAAGGACATGCGCCAAATTGCTATCCGCCTCAGGCCCATCCGCCACTGCATTTACCCAGTGTGCCGTTAGGGAGATATAACGCCCCTGACCGTGCTTACTGGTCCACGTATCCGTAGTTAGGTGGACCTTGGCACAGATGGCGTTGCGCAGTGCACACCTGATTTTTTCCCCCACTTGGTTGTGCAGGGAAGGGATGGCTTGCCTGGAAAAGTAGTGGCGGCTGGGCACGACGTACTGTGGGACAGCCACCGACATAAGGTTTTTAAAACTGTGCGTCTCCACCAGACGGAATGACAGCATTTCAAAGGCCAATAATTTTGAAATGCTGGCATTCAGGGCCAGGGATCGCGGGTGGGTAGGGGGGTACTTCCTCTTCCTCTCAAGTGTTTGGGAGATGGAAAGCTGAACGCTTCCACGGGACATTGTGGAGATGGTTGTTGGTGACCCAGGTGGTGGTGTTGCTGACAGATCGTCTGTTTGCGGGGTGGCAGGTGCCGGTATCACTACAGATGTGGCTGGAGCGGCCGAGACTGCAGCAGAAGAGGAAGCAGGATGAGCCAGAGACGTTTCTTGGTTTTGAAGGTGTGTACTCCACTGCAGCTCGTGCTTTGCACTTAGATGCCTGATCATGCAGGTTGTGCTCAGGTTGAGAAGGTTCATGCCTCGCTTCAAGCTCTGATTGCACAGGGTGCAAACCACTCGTGTCCTGTCATCAGCACATTTTCTAAAGAACTTCCACGCTAGAGAACTCCTTTGAGCTGACTTTGGTGCGCTCGTTCCCTTGCTGCGTTGGGCAGTAGCGGGCGTAGTGTCTAGGGCACGGCCGCTCCGCTTCTGCACCCTGCTCCCTCTTCTGCTGTGCTGGTGGCTCTGTGCGACCACCGCCTCTTCCTCCAAACTACTCAGTTCACCTGCATGACGTTCATTCCATGTGGGGTCGAGGACCTCATCGTCCTCCACATCATCTTCCACCCAGTCTTCACCCCTGCCCTCCTTGTCGGTCTCCACAATGCTGAACGCCGCAGCAGTTGGCACCTGCGTTTCGTCATCATCGGAGACGTGCTGCGATGATCCTTGCATGTACTCATCTTGAGGAATAAGTGGTTGGGCATCGCTGCACTCAATCTCTTCCACTTCTGGGGCAGGGCTAGGTGGATGGCCCTGGGAAACCCTGCTGACAGAGTCCTCAAAAAGAATAAGAGACTGCTGTATGGCTTGGGGCTCAGACTGCTGGCCTGATTTGCAAGGGGGTGAGGTGAAAGACGGTTGGACATTGGCTGCAGGTGCCAACTCTGACCTTTCTGCAGTAGACTGGGTGGGAGACAATGTGAAGGAACTGGAGGCACTGTCAGCAGCAAACCAATCTACTATCGCCTCAACTTGTTCTGGCCTCATCACTTCTAGGGGCGTTTGATGCCCTACCAAATACTGATGCAGGTTCTGTCGCCTACTCACACTTGAGGAAGGTGTTTCACTTGTGCGTGTAGCTGGCACAGATCGACCATGTCCTCTCCTTGCAACAGGAGCTCTACCAGCAGCACCACGACCCAGGCCACGGCCCTTATTTGACGGTCTCCTCATATTTCTGTAATTTAAGATCTTGCCCTAGAAAGGTTTTTATTGAATAGCGGAATAGAAAATATGATCCAAAAAAAGTGTATGTATATCACACGTACACAACCACACTAGGCCCCAATTACTATTGTTTGTACCCCTAAAAGGCTAGGAGTAGGGGGGAGTATGGAACAGGCAGCACCCTCAAACCTTCAGAAGTATGAGATGAACCCCAACAACTTGGAAAGGTGGATCTCTCTCACACGTACCAACACAGACTATCCCCCAATTTAACTGATCCCCAGAGGTTTTTGATTAAATAGCGGAATAGAAAATATGATCCCAAAAAAGTGTATGTATATCACACGTACACAACCACACTAGGCCCCAATTACTATTGTTTGTACCCCTAAAAGGCTAGGAGTAGGGGGGAGTATGGAACAGGCAGCACCCTCAAACCTTCAGAAGTATGAGATGAACCCCAACAACTTGGAAAGGTGGATCTCTCTCACACGTACCAACACAGACTATCCCCCAATTTAACTGATCCCCAGAGGTTTTTGATTAAATAGCGGAATAGAAAATATGATCCCAAAAAAGTGTATGTATATCACACGTACACAACCACACTAGGCCCCAATTACTATTGTTTGTACCCCTAAAAGGCTAGGAGTAGGGGGAGTATGGAACAGGCAGCACCCTCAAACCTTCAGAAGTATGAGATGAACCCCAACAACTTGGAAAGGTGGATCTCTCTCACACGTACCAACACAGACTATCCCCCAATTTAACTGATCCCCAGAGGTTTTTGATTAAATAGCGGAATAGAAAATATGATCCCAAAAAAGTGTATGTATATCACACGTACACAACCACACTAGGCCCCAATTACTATTGTTTGTACCCCTAAAAGGCTAGGAGTAGGGGGAGTATGGAACAGGCAGCACCCTCAAACCTTCAGAAGTATGAGATGAACCCCAACAACTTGGAAAGGTGGATCTCTCTCACACGTACCAACACAGACTATCCCCCAATTTAACTGATCCCCAGAGGTTTTTGATTAAATAGCGGAATAGAAAATATGATCCCAAAAAAGTGTATGTATATCACACGTACACAACCACACTAGGCCCCAATTACTATTGTTTGTACCCCTAAAAGGCTAGGAGTAGGGGGGAGTATGGAACAGGCAGCACCCTCAAACCTTCAGAAGTATGAGATGAACCCCAACAACTTGGAAAGGTGGATCTCTCTCACACGTACCAACACAGACTATCCCCCAATTTAACTGATCCCCAGAGGTTTTTGATTAAATAGCGGAATAGAAAATATGATCCCAAAAAAGTGTATGTATATCACACGTACACAACCACACTAGGCCCCAATTACTATTGTTTGTACCCCTAAAAGGCTAGGAGTAGGGGGAGTATGGAACAGGCAGCACCCTCAAACCTTCAGAAGTATGAGATGAACCCCAACAACTTGGAAAGGTGGATCTCTCTCACACGTACCAACACAGACTATCCCCCAATTTAACTGATCCCCAGAGGTTTTTGATTAAATAGCGGAATAGAAAATATGATCCCAAAAAAGTGTATGTATATCACACGTACACAACCACACTAGGCCCCAATTACTATTGTTTGTACCCCTAAAAGGCTAGGAGTAGGGGGAGTATGGAACAGGCAGCACCCTCAAACCTTCAGAAGTATGAGATGAACCCCAACAACTTGGAAAGGTGGATCTCTCTCACACGTACCAACACAGACTATCCCCCAATTTAACTGATCCCCAGAGGTTTTTGATTAAATAGCGGAATAGAAAATATGATCCCAAAAAAGTGTATGTATATCACACGTACACAACCACACTAGGCCCCAATTACTATTGTTTGTACCCCTAAAAGGCTAGGAGTAGGGGGAGTATGGAACAGGCAGCACCCTCAAACCTTCAGAAGTATGAGATGAACCCCAACAACTTGGAAAGGTGGATCTCTCTCACACGTACCAACACAGACTATCCCCCAATTTAACTGATCCCCAGAGGTTTTTGATTAAATAGCGGAATAGAAAATATGATCCCAAAAAAGTGTATGTATATCACACGTACACAACCACACTAGGCCCCAATTACTATTGTTTGTACCCCTAAAAGGCTAGGAGTAGGGGGAGTATGGAACAGGCAGCACCCTCAAACCTTCAGAAGTATGAGATGAACCCCAACAACTTGGAAAGGTGGATCTCTCTCACACGTACCAACACAGACTATCCCCCAATTTAACTGATCCCCAGAGGTTTTTGATTAAATAGCGGAATAGAAAATATGATCCCAAAAAAGTGTATGTATATCACACGTACACAACCACACTAGGCCCCAATTACTATTGTTTGTACCCCTAAAAGGCTAGGAGTAGGGGGGAGTATGGAACAGGCAGCACCCTCAAACCTTCAGAAGTATGAGATGAACCCCAACAACTTGGAAAGGTGGATCTCTCTCACACGTACCAACACAGACTATCCCCCAATTTAACTGATCCCCAAAGGTTTTTGATTAAATAGCGGAATAGAAAATATGATCCCAAAAAAGTGTATGTATATCACACGTACACAACCACACTAGGCCCCAATTACTATTGTTTGTACCCCTAAAAGGCTAGGAGTAGGGGGAGTATGGAACAGGCAGCACCCTCAAACCTTCAGAAGTATGAGATGAACCCCAACAACTTGGAAAGGTGGATCTCTCTCACACGTACCAACACAGACTATCCCCCAATTTAACTGATCCCCAGAGGTTTTTGATTAAATAGCGGAATAGAAAATATGATCCCAAAAAAGTGTATGTATATCACACGTACACAACCACACTAGGCCCCAATTACTATTGTTTGTACCCCTAAAAGGCTAGGAGTAGGGGGGAGTATGGAACAGGCAGCACCCTCAAACCTTCAGAAGTATGAGATGAACCCCAACAACTTGGAAAGGTGGATCTCTCTCACACGTACCAACACAGACTATCCCCCAATTTAACTGATCCCCAAAGGTTTTTGATTAAATAGCGGAATAGAAAATATGATCCCAAAAAAGTGTATGTATATCACACGTACACAACCACACTAGGCCCCAATTACTATTGTTTGTACCCCTAAAAGGCTAGATGAGGAGTAGGGGGAGTATGGAACAGGCAGCACCCTCAAACCTTCAGTATGAGATTGTGTTCACTGTACCCCACAAAGATTGAGTTCACTGCACCCCACAATGATTGTGTTCACTGCACCCCACAAAGATTGTGTTCACTGCACCTCACAAAGATTGTGTTCACTGTACCCCCCAAAGATTGTGTTCACTGCACCCCACAAAGATTCTGTTCACTGTACCCCACAAAGATTGTGTTCACTGCACCCCAAAAAGATTGTGTTCACTGCACCCCAAAAAGGATGTTGTTCACTGCACCCCAAAAAGGATGCTGTTCACTCCACCCCAAAAAGATTGTGTTCACTGCACCCCAAAAAGATTGTGTTCACTGCACCCCAAAAATGATTTTGTTCACTGCACCCCAAAAAGGATTTTGTTCACTGCACCCCAAAAAGGATGTTGTTCACTCCACCCCAAAAAGATTGTGTTCACTGCACCCCAAAAAGATTGTGTTCACTGCACCCCACAAAGGATTTTGTTCACTGCACCCCAAAAAGATTGTGTTCACTGCACCCCAAAAAGGATGTTGTTCACTGCACCCCAAAAAGGATTTTGTTCACTGCACCCCAAAAAGATTGTGTTCACTGCACCCCACAAAGGATTTTGTTCACTGCACCCCACAAAGATTGTGTTCACTGCACACCAAAAAGGATTGTGTTCACTGCACCCCAAAAAGATTTTGTTCACTGCACCCCAAAAAGATTGTGTTCACTGCAGCCCAAAAAGATTGTGTTCACTGCAGCCCAAAAAGATTGTGTTCACTGCAGCCCAAAAAGATTGTGTTCACTGCAGCCCAAAAAGATTGTGTTCACTGCAGCTCACACACAGAAAAATGGATGTGGATCACTGACACCTGCCTATCTCCAATCCCACACCACACAGCAATATCGATTGTAGTTTGTAGAACACAGTTTCCCTAAAATTCAGCAGACTCTGTCCCTAACAGGATTGAGAAGAGATCGTAGATCAGGATTGAGTGCAGATTCACCCCACCCCCCACACAGCAATATCGATTGTAGTTTGTAGAACACAGTTTCCCTAAAATTCAGCAGACTCTGTCCCTAACAGGATTGAGAAGAGATCGTAGATCAGGATTGAGTGCAGATTCACCCCACCCCCCACACAGCAATATCGATTGTAGTTTGTAGAACACAGTTTCCCTAAAATTCAGCAGACTCTGTCCCTAACAGGATTGAGAAGAGATCGTAGATCAGGATTGAGTGCAGATTCACCCCACCCCCCACACAGCAATATCGATTGTAGTTTGTAGAAGACACTGACCCTATATAATTCAGCAGACTCTATCCCTAAAATGCCTACAACTCGCCCTGCCTAAACACTCCGACCTGTCCCTCAATTCTATCCGGACACAAATGGTTTTTTCCTGCCTATCTTTCCCTAATCAGCAGCCAGCACGTTGATGTGTGCTCTGTCCCTGAATCTAAGCAGCATAATGACGCCGCTGCGGCTGCCTCGAACTTATAAAGACTTGGTCACATGCTTCAGACGGCCAATCACAGCTACTGAGACATTTGCAGGCATGGCTGGGATGGCTTAAGGCACACCAGTTAAACGATTGTTGATTGGCTGTTGACAGCCCGCCATGAAAAGAGCGCCAAAGCATGCAAAACCCGGAAATAAAACGACCGAACACGGATTTTTACCCGAACATACAGTAAAGTGTCCGTGTCCGTGTTCGGGTACAAAAAATCCAATTATTCGGTACGAACACGAATAATACAGTCCGTGTTCGCTCAACACTAGTCTTAACTATAGACTCAAACCATATATGCAAGAGTGGGTATTACTTTTATATTTAGAATTACTACCTTCTTGGGACACACTTTTTGCTGACATCGTCTTTACACATAGTATAAAAGACAACTATATCTTGAGATCAAGCAGAGATGAGAAAAGGACATCCAACACTGTGAAGACATGTAACATCTGTCATAGATCTCCCTCTCGCTCCTTTTGATGCGTGAAACTTCGGTTTTGTTCTGTTTCATATGTTTAGTTTTACTTTAAGAAAATAAACCACTTTCCTGAAGTATCGTGACATCTGAGAAGTCTATTTAAAACACCTACATATAAGCTGAAATTACAGGAGTTGGTCAACAATGCATTTGGTAGGGTCCAGGTCCAGAAGGACCCAGGCGGCCCACCGGGGAGACCGATAATAACTAGTATGGACAGTGTTACAGGAGTTGGTCAACAATGCATGTGGTAGGGTCCAGGTCCAGAAGGACCCAGGCAATAATCGCTAGTATGGATGGTGTTAAGCCCCGTACACACGTACCGATGGTCGGCATACAAATGTTCCTCTTTTCTCCCCGGGATGTCGGTGTCTGCTGAAAAGTGCAAAGACAGCACAAGGACAGCACAAGAATTTTGTCCGCCGACTGCAGAAGTGATGTCATGTAATGGTTAACTTTCCCTGTGTTTTCTATTTTCTGAGCATGCCCAGTCTTGCAAATCTGCGGTCTGTCGGCCGAATTGTGTACTGACAGGCGAACAATCGTCCGTTCTGGTGTCGGCATACAAAAATTTTCATGTTTGCAAGAAAGACTTTTGTCCGCGGATTGTGCGCAGACATCTGTCGGAGGCACCATACTAACACGCGTACAATCGGCAGATCCTTCGTCCACCGACGTTTGTATGCCGACGATCGGTACGTGTGTACGGGCCTTTACTGGTAGATTGGATGGTGTTACTGGTAGATTGTCACATCATGTGGACATATTCCTTCAACCTATAGTCACATCCCTACCGGCATTAGGGACTCCTTATGTATTCGACAACTTGCAACATTATAGGTGGGAGTCCAGCAACCGATGGATGTCTCTAAATGTATGTTTGCTTTAAACCTCAATCTCTCATGAGGGTTAATTATGGGCCATTGAACTTCGGAAGCTGACTACATGCATCCATCTCAGACTAAATGTATTTGCTGATGTACCAAATTGCCCTTGAATAGACATACTTTAAATTCAATGGGTCATTTTATAGGCAGATATCCAGGCACAGATATGGGTGCACATTTTTCACCCTGTTATGCCAACCTTGTCATGGGTTTCCAGGAGAAGTACAACATTTTGACCCAGAACCCATTCGCTAGACATATAGTGTATTATGGGCATTATATTTATGATGTACTTATTTGGGATGGCGCACTTGAGACGGTTGCTAGTTTTGTTTCTTATTGCAACTCCAATGCATATGGAATTAGATTTACACATATAGTAGATGCCCATTCTCTTGTTTTTTTGGATTTGGAGTTGTCCTGGGATCAGGAGGGTAGAATAATCTCTAAGACACATTTCAAAGAAACTGCGGGTAAGTCCTACCTATACAGAAATAGCTGCCACCATTCCAGGTGGAAAGATAGCATACCCTATAGCCAATTTTTTCGGCTATTTAGGAATTGCTCCAACACCTCAGACTATTACAAGCTGAGTTGCTGACCAAATAGTTCCTAGAAAAAGATTATAAAAAACGATCACATCTTGGGTACAAGTAGAAACATGGTCTGCATACAAGTAGACAGGAGCAACATTCAGAGAGGTCCAAGAACATATTGTTCATTACCAGATTCAGTGATCAACATTGGGCAATCCAAAAACATTGGCCTATTCTGAGACAGGACCCTGCTTCGATCAGGGTGCTCCCAGATAGGCCCAAAGTGGTGTTAAGTGGGCTAATCATGTTAAGAGTATGACTTCCTCCAGCCGCATAAGAGGGCCAACGTAGGATTAAAGACATCCCCATGTTTATTAACATGACAGGATCTTTCAAATGTAAACTAAGCAAGTATAAGGCTTGTCATTTTTTGTCCCATGACAAAAAGGGTATTTAAATATATTTTTTTGAAACAATTTATCTGTTGCAGTACACAGTTTGTGGTCTAAAGATTGGGGTCTCCCTGTGGACTTTATTATGTAGGTGGGACGGTGTGTACTATGTGCACTAGATTTAAGGAGCACTGATGATTCATTTAGCACAGACGGGATAAGCACAGTTTTCCCTGTCACTTTTCCCAGGTACATGGTGGCAGCATTGAGGATTTAGAGCCCTTTGGCATCAAAGCTATACCTATGTCTCTTCCTGAGGGGGGAGAGGTTTTCTGGATTGTGTATTGAACACAGTCTCCTGATGGATTAAAATAACTAGAGATCAGCACTTTGATATAATGGGTACTTAATATAAGGAGAGAAAGAGAGAAAGAACAATTTGCAACTATTTAAATTACCTCTTTAATTAAGCAGGTTTTTGTGCATTTCTTAAAAACTGAAATTAAAAAAATACTACATATAAGCTTTTGCTTTTTGCAAACAAGCTTTAATTGTAGGTCCCTTTAACTCTTGGCAAGATACGTCTAAAACAGACTTTGCAAAAATGGAGTAATATGAGCCACTCTTCGAAGGCAGAAGATATAGTATTACAGCATTGGCACTTAAGTCAATTATTCTGTGTGGTTTTGTATGTTAAGAATAGGAAGTTATCCTTTTAAAGCTGCACTACCAGTAGATTAGATAAGTATGTAAGCAAGTACCACTTTTATTGTCCATTAAGAAAATGACACTGTGAACTTTGAAAGTTACATGATGTTGAAGAAGCGGCTCCAAAACAGATGTTCTATGACTGCTATAAAAAGGTGACCTATAACCAATTATAGGACTAGGTGATGAGAGAAGGTAACAATACCCTGAACACATACTGGGAATAAAGCTGCATTTACCCTTTATAGACTGTATGTAGAAAGGATGTAATCATCATTATAAATGGTCCATAGGTATCTAGACATACAGTATTTGCTTTATACAAGAACAGATTGAAAACCAGCTTCAGGATTTGACAGTCAGCAAAGTATATCTCTAGTCAAAACTTTTTTTGTTTAATTTGTGATGTAAGGAATAGTTACACCCGTAAGGCTTTTTGTTGTGTCCTGTTGGGGAAATTTGGCTTTACGTCCTGTCAACAGGTACAAGAGATACAACAGGAGGGAGGAAGTCTCACAAAAATAATAGGGAAACTGTGTCTTACACAGCTGGCACAGGATTGGAGGTCTCAATTGCAAGATATCCCCTCTATCCTCCTTCAGCGACAACTGTAACGTTTTGGTTTTCCAATCACTTTCTGTCCTTGTTAAAATGGTCATTATGGCAAACAGGGAGGGAGATCTCTTTAACAGACAGAAATAATAAGCTGATGGGGGGGGGGGGGGGTACTTTATTTATTTTATTATTATTTTAAGTAAAAAAATGTAGATATAAACAGGTTTGACTAGAGATACACCTTTAATGGCCACTGGTCAGACAGGAGCTTGGTAGAAAGGCAGGGATCCCACCTCTTTCCTTACAATAATTTGACTTATTAACCTGGCACTTTAGCTATGTGGACCATGCAATGCTAGCTACTTAGCTGGTCAATCATCCTTTCCACTATCCAACCAATGAAGTTGCAAGCCCCACCCTGCCTACTAGTCAGATGCACACAGACCAGGGTATACTGTGCACCCACTGCTTCTACCGTACAGAAATTGAATGCTCAGTGGATCCATAGACAGGAATGAGCACTGCGATGTGCTGGGAGGTTAAAGGGGGAAAATGAGGGGACAACGGCACAGTATTTTATGTTAAAGGTCTTTGCACAGATTTTTTTTCTTTACACTTTTGGACAGAGTGCCAAAAGGTTAAGTCCTCACCCAGGAGATTTCCCCTCACTTCCTGTCTTTGTGACCCCCACCAGAGAGATTTTTCCCTCACTTCCTGTCTTTGTAATAAATTGTTACAGGACAAGAGATGATGGAAAAGCTTTTAAATGTAACAGTATAATTAGGAAGGTGCCTCTCTCTATCAGATAATCTGTTTTAGAATTGAATCTGTCTTCCTGTCCTTGTAGCCCCTATTCTCCCAATTTATTTCCTTATGTCAAAAAGTGAGAAACTGAAAAACTCAGTGGGGACAGCAAAAACTGTAAATTGCATGAAAGAAGCTCCAACCTAGTCTCAACCTGGGCAAAAGTTCAAAACAAAGCTTGGCCTTAATGAGCATTTAAGTTCTTTTTGCATCCATATTAACAATGGAACATAACCCAAAGGGTGCGAACCTTAGAGAGAAAGCCAATAATAGGTTGCCTTAGAAGAGATATAGGTTAGTGGAGTTGGTATAAGATTCACAATTGAGAAAAAAAAACTTCTAACAAAAGTAGTCTCCTTTGGACCACACAGACCTTAAAAGATACCAAGGTGTTCAGATTCCTGTTACATACTATACTGTTTTGTATTTGTACTTTATCAATCACTGATTTCAAGAGACCGAATGCATTTTCCAGCCCTCATGAAGTTGCATTGTCCTGAAAAAGTGTTGGCTAATGACAAAACTTTACTATGATTCCATCTGCACAAGCTTCTTATAATGTCTCAAAATGTATCTAAAAGGCCTTATTTAGATGGCCGCTGACACCTTTAGCCTGTGAATGAGCATCTTCTTTACAAAACATACATAGTTACATAGTAAGGTTAAAAAAAAAAAAAAAGACACAAGTCAATCTAGTTCAATCAAAAAAAAAAAAAAAAAATCATACAATCCCAAAGACACAATCTTATGCCCACAGTTGATCCAGAGGAAGGTGAAAAACCCCAGCAAACTATAATCCAATTTGCTACAGCAGGAAAAAAAATTCCTTCCTGATCCCCCCAGAGGCAAATCGGATATTCCCTCAATCAACTTTACCTATAAATGTTAGTACCCAGTTTATAAGTTCTGCTACCATATGCTCTACTGTATGAGAGCAGACCATTTATATCTATTAGGATGCAGCGGCTGAACGGACACAGCCACTGGTCCCAATTTGACAGCCAAGTGGCTGTGTCCATGCAGCCACTGCATCCTAATAGACACAAATAGCCTGCCTGCACACAGCACCTGGCAACTGAGGCCACAAACAAGAAGCTCATTCACAGGTTACAGATGTCAGCACCCATCCAAATGAGGCCTAAGCCCCCATTCACATTGGCACCAGTTGACATGCAATTTGACTTGTCAAATCGCAGCCTATTGCCAGCAATTGCCTTTGCTGCATTGCGCTGATTTCCAAAAGTAGTTCCTGCACTACTTTTGGCGACATCAGCGACTGTGCATGAACATGCACAGATGTCTTTCAAGTCACCCCCAAAGTCGGACTGAATTGCGGCTTTGAAATACTTCGAGTTCAGATGTAAAATTTTAAAGCCGCATTTAATGTGAACGAGGGCTAAAAGGAATTATGGGCTTCTTTCTCAAGCCCAATAAATAGGTTATGTATAGCCATCTAAACAGCTAAGAAATTAAAATGATAGACTTGGAGTTTTTCTTTAATATGTATGAAATTTTATTTCACCTTACACTTACTCTTCAACCCATTTCTTACCATGCACCACACATTCACATATTCAGCTTCACTCCATGACTTCTAAAGAAATCCTACTGCAGAGAATGTGTAATCTCTTAATACAGCACATTCGGCTTGATTGATGCCATTAATTCTTTAATTGGCAACAGGTGCAGCTGTTTTTCTTTCAACTAACATTTCTGAAATTAAACATAAGGCTATGATGAATGACTAACTGTTGTATTCTAAACAGGCTTGACTGTGGCAGAATAATTCATTTCTGGGGTAATGCTTTGGGTTAACTCTAGTTTTGCACATACTGCTCCTGAACAGGGTTTCTGACTATGTAAATTCATGCATCTGCCCTTCTCCACCTTTTCCTAAATGCTTTCATACCAAAAGACCGATAAACCGATATGTTCATAATACCAGTGAGAGCTGCAAGATTAGTTAACTGGAAGATTTCTTGTTCCTCAGGAAATACGATTTTATACTGTACATCTGGGTGAAAAGGGGTCATGCCCCCCGTATTGCAATTGCAGTCACAGAATCCTGATAGCTACCTAGACCACAGTATACATGGGCTGTGCTGCAATCAGGCTCTTACATCAACATAAGACTGACATACAAAGAAACAGACAAATCAGTGTGGGTGAGAAAGCCTCTCACACAATGAATGACTTCTACCCAAACCCTGCTCTCCTTCTATCCAGTCTCCTCCCCATGATCCAGTACTTCTGTCTATCATGCCCCATTACATCAGCCACTAGGCAAGCCCCCAGCACCACCTTAAGCCCCACATAGATATAATCTGACATATAGGAAGTTGCAACTGTCAGGAAAAATGCCATCTGCCAGGATCCCTGGCCTTTAAATGACCTCATTTGTATACAGTTATTTAGCCCTCCATTAGCTTAGATGGGCTTTTCCCCCCATTATTTTTAGGGATAAATGATCTATAATTCACATTCCACAATCATAACTGCTAATGCTACATTGACATGAGTGAATAGCCCTGATGAGAATGACAGCAGCAGGAATCTGCGGCTAGTTTTGCCAACTGTGAGCAGCTAGCGGTGACTGCCGGTGGATGAAGCTATCCGTGGGGGTTCATACAGCCAGTAATTTAATTACTTGAGGTGATTGCTGCTGACCACACAGTGCATCCAACATGGTTTATCGCGAGTAATCTCTGGTTGCTTGGACAGCCATGGATAGCTGTGGCTGCCAGCGACCGGTCATTGAAGTGTACAGGGCTTGGCGGTCACAGCTAGCCACCCACAGATGGCAAAACCAGCAGATTGTAAAGTCGCTTTTTTTTTTTTAACCAACATGTTATGCTTATCTCCTCTTTGCAGTTGGTTTTGCACAGGGCAGCCCATTTCTTCCCCTTCCTGGGCCCCTCTCTCCTGTGAGTGCCCCCACAGCAAACAGCTTGCTATGGAGGCACCCAAGCCGAGTCACAGCTCCCTGTGTCCATTCATACCTCATGCCTCGTACAGATGTGCCACTTTACAGGCACATTAAGGGGACCCCCAGGCATGATATTTAAAGGATTTTTTCAAATTTATGGTTTCACTTTAAGCATCAATAAAATCATTGCTCCTGTAAAAACATAGTTTTTAAAAAATTTTTTTGCATTGATACATATCCCCGGGGCAGTACCCAGGTCCCCATACACTTTTACGGCAATAACTTGCATATAGGCCTTTAAAATATGGACTTTTGATTTTTCTTGTCCGTGTCCTATAGACTAATAGAGTTTGCATGTTTGCTAGAATTTTTTTCCTGTTTGAGATGTTCTGGTACGAATCGAACAGGGGGGGTGTTTGCCCAACCACTAGTCTGGACCTTTTTGTTCAGTCGTTTAGTCATGTTCGACTCTTCATGACCTCATGAATCAAAGTGCGCCAGGCTTTTATGTCCTCAACTGCCTCCCGGAGCTTGTTTAACTTTGTGTTTATTTTTATCGATGAAGCCATCTATCCGTCTTGGTTTCTGTCGTCCTCGTCTCCATTTTCCTTCCAGGTTTCCCAGTATGAGGGTCTTTTCCAATGAGTCCTCTCTTCTCATTAGGTTGGGAAAGTATTTAAATTTCAGCTTTAGGATCTGTGCTTCCAGGGAATTTTCAGGGTTGGTTTCCTTCAGGATTGACTGGTTTGATCTTCTTGCCGTCCAAGTGACTTTCAAGAGTCTTCCCCAACACCATAGTTCAAAAGCATCAAACGGAGCCTAGTAAGATAAAATCTGTCACTGTTTCCATTTCTTCTCCTATTTGCCAAGGAGTGATGTCTGGACCTTAAAGTGGTATTAAAGTAAAATTTGTTTCTTAAACCAGTTAGAAATAACATGGCCTTGGAGAAAATTAAATTGTCCCCTGGCTGTGCTGCTATTTTTCAATTCCCTTTGTACCCCAGGCCCTATGGAGTTCTGTGCAAGTCTATAGAATGTGCGCAATCCCACTCTGTACTACAATTCTACGTGCAGCCATTCAGAATGTCATGCACACAGCCAGTAAGAGGGGCAGAGCAAAAACCTAGCCTCTAATCCTCTACAGTGGAGATTGGCACTGTGTGTGGCACTCTGAACGGCTGTATGGAGAGCTGTAGTACAGAGCAGGAGCATGCATGTTGCAGATACTCACACAAGTGCATAGGTCCCAATGGCACAAAGGGCACAGAGAACAAGAATATAAGGGCATGGCCAGGGGATAATTAAAAGAGAGCTCAAGAAAAAAATGTAAAAACAAAAAAAAAAGGCTGTTTTTTTTTAACCTAATTTACCCGATTTAGAAAAACAAAAGTTTGATTTTAATATTACTTTAAAAAGCTATGCATGTTCCAAGTCAGTGACTCACTAAGTAATTAAAGTTAGTCTAATAGTAAAAGTTGACCGTCCATTAAAAAAAAAAAAAATTGAATTATCTATTTCGCCATCTGTCAAAGGACAGGACTCAAAACCGGTAATGTAAACTGATGTCTAACCTTACAGTTATTCCTCACATCTAATACAAAAAAATAGGATGCTTACTATTTTTTTCCCTGGCTGAAGGTCTCTTACTAGTAGATGTGGAAACACCAATCCCGCCCCAACCATCTAGAAACATTTCCTTCACATACACAATATGCAGATATTAATCATAACTGTTGATCGACATTCTCGGAACCCTGCATTATCAAGCTACTGTAATACTTCCCATGCTCTAATTAGCGCTGGTTAAAAAACGCAAAATTAAAAAGAATTTTTATTAATCAGAATAATAATGTTCGCTATCTGACAATTCAAATTAAACATCAGTCAACGTGTACGTGCCATTCCAGGTGATCCAATAGCTGTTTGATTACTTGGAAATATTTTTCTTTAGATGTACCCGATTACTGCTGACAAACTACTTGACTTGTTATTTCCACAGTGACATTTACACGTTTTAAATCACATCAAATTAAACAGGTCGAAAGACAAGTGTGAGCTAAAATGTAAAAATATCTGTCAGATTTGTATTTTTTCCTTGTTTGCTTCGGAAAGTGGTTCTTTGATTGTCCATTAGAGACTTGTTTACATTACTCCAAAAGCTCCATTTAGTTTTCTTGACAAGGTGGAATAAGTGACTAGCTGTGATGGATAGAGGCACCTGTCCTAATGGCTGCTCACACTGTGCCCACTAGTGCACGTTACAGTGATAAATTGACAACAGTTGGGACATGCTCTGCTAGCAGCAAGAATGAGGCTAGTAGGACAAACACAGGCGGTTAGTAAGTCTGTTTTAATATTCCTAGAAAAAAGGTACATAAGCTTCTGGTCTCGTAATGGAAATTAAAGAAAAGTATTTATTAAAAGCAAAATAACCACATATTATCTTAACTCCGTTTTCTGCAAATTTTGTATGCTGTCACTACAGGTTGTATACACATTCAAGGAAATTATGGCAAATGTATTGTGTCCTACTCTACTACAGCTTTTTAGGCTAGCATTCTAACCACAAGTGATGTCACACTTCTGTATTACTATCAAGGCAATGCTGCAGCCTAATGTACGTTTTGTTATAGATAACCAGACTTAAAAGTGTTAATGAATCCAAGAGCCTGCTTTTACTATATCTGGTCTCCCACAGTACACGGAACATGGTGCAATTATTTTGTTAAATATAAACTGCTAAATACATTTTCTCATCAGCAGAGTATAGCAGTCTTATGACTATCGGAGTCTGGTTAAAGCTTTTAGGAGGAGTTTTCATTCTCTTCTGACTGTCCTATGAGGCTGCATGACTGCTGACCCTCTGTCTGGACAGTGCTGATCGGTCCTGTGCTGATCACATGCACCCTCCCAAGAAAAAAAAAAAAAGCTTTAGCAATACACACCAAACTGAGCATGTGCAAAGTGACTTTAAAGGCTCTGTACTATAAGGAGATGGATTGGCGACAGTGGAAGAAGGGGTGGATCAGGGAAGACAGGAGTTAACAGCCTTTTTACACAGTGTGGAGGATTAACCCCTTAGGTTCCACAGTATATACTCCACAGAGTATAACGAGCATGCTTTACTGCATATACAGACTAATGTTATGGTTGTGGGTTTGGTAAACCTTTAAGAGGTGTGTTAAAGAGAAGAGTAGGAGCCTGCTTGTTCCTACTAGAATGCATAGGGCAACATGGGTTGTGGTAAGTGCACTGCCGTGCATTGCAATACATTTTAGCCCCTTTCACACACCTCTGCTCAGCAGGTCTCTCAGCTGATCACCAAAGAGCAGGTGGAGGACAGGTCTGTCAGACACAGTTTCACTCTCCTCCATGGGGCAATTGGATGGAAACAGACCACCTGTCCATTGCCTTCCGATCGGCCAGACAGATGGTGAATAGGACCCACCATCCATCTGTTTTTGACAGACAGGATTGGATCGGATGGCGGCGGTTGTCAGTAGACATGTGTCCGTTGACATCTGCCGCTCCATAGAAAAGACGGGAGGGTCTGATCAGGTCTGCCTGAAAAATTGACAGGTGGACATGATAGGATCACCTGCGTTAAAGGGGCCTTAAGGGACTGTTCGCTTCAAGCAGTCTATAGGAATGCAAATCTGGCTTGAGGCAGGTTAAATGCACCTGTTAGGGAAAAGCCCCTAGAGATCCCATTCAGTCATTTTGAATGAACTAAACAGGACAATGTATATTAAAAAAAAAAAAAAAAACACACACTGAAGAGGTTTTCAGTATAAATTCAGTGTTGCCTGGTGATGGAGAATGGTTTCCAGGAATGAAATGCCAATTCAGCCAGTGAGAAAGTTCCTTTAAACTACAATACATAGCTTCACAGTATGTCTAAAAGCAGGCTTATTCCAGGCAGGATTACCGAGGTTTTGCATTCAAAAATAGATACTTTGCTCTCCTCTTGCAAATGAAGGGACTAAGGAATCAGGAGCAGAGATGACCAAACTATACACTCACTGACCACTTTATTAGGCACACCTTGCTAGTACCAGGTTGGATCCACTTTTGCCTTCAGAACTGCCTTAATTCTTCATGGCATAGATTCAACAAGGTGTTGTAAACATTCCTCAGAGATTTTGGTCCATATTGACATGATAGCATCACGCAATTGCGGCAGATTTGTCTGCTGCACATCCATGATGCAAATCTTCTGTTCCAACACATCCCAAAAGGTGCTCTATTTGATTGAGATTCGGTGACTGGAGGCCACTGGAGTACAGTGAACTCATTGTCATCTTCAAGAAACCAGTTTGAGATGATTTCAGCTTTGCGATATGGAGCATTATCCTGCTGGAAGTAGACATCGGAAGATGGGTACTCTGTAGTCATAAAGGGATGGACATGGTCAGCAACAATACTCAGGTAGGCTGTGGCATTTAAACAATGCTCAATTGGTACTAAGGGGCCCAAAGCGTGCCAAAAATATATCCCCCACACCATTACCACCAGCGTGAACCATTGATACAAGGCAATATTAATCCATGCTTCCCATGTTTATGCCAAATTCTGACCCTACCATCTGAATGTCGCAGCTGAAATCCAGACTCAGGCCAGGCAAAGTTTTTTCCTTTTTTCCAATCTTCTATTGTCCGATTTTGGTGAGCCTCAGGTTCCTGTTCTTACCTGACAGGAGTGGTACCAGGTGTGGTCTTCTGCTATTGTAGCCCATCTGCTTCAAAGTTTGATGTGTTGTGCGTTCAAAGATGGTATTCTGCATACCTTGGTTGTAACAACTGGTTATTTGAGTTACTATTGCCTATCATCTTGAACCAGTCTGTACATTCTCCTCTGACATCAACATGGCATTTTTGTCCACATAACTGCCATTCACTGGATATTTTCTCTTTTTTGGACCATTCTATGTAAACCCTAGAGAGGGTTGTGCGTGAAAATCTCAGTAGAGTAGAAGTTTTTGAAATACTCAGACCACTCCGTCTGGCACCAACAACCATGCCACGTTCAAAGTCACTTACATTTCCTTTCTTCCCCATTCTGGTGCTCGGTTTGAACTTCAGCAAGTCATTTTTACCACGTATAGATGCCTAAATGCATGGAGTTGCTGCCATGTGATTGGCCGATTTGCAGTTTGGGTTATCAAGCAGTTGAACAGTTGTACCTAATAAAGTGGCCAGTGAGTTTATAGACTCAACCACTGGGCCAATTCTGACACTTCTCACACAAAAATGACTTTGAACCCCCCAAACTATATATATTTTTTTATATATATATATTTTGGCAAGGCCCTAGAGAATAAAATGATGGGTGTTGTAATTTTTTTATGTCACACGGTATTTTCAAACAAATTTTTGGGGAAAAAAAATACACTTTAATAAATGTTATTACACATACTATATAATACCAAATTTTTTGGTAAGCTATAAAAGATGATGTTATGCCAAGTAAACAGATACCAAAAATGTCACGCTTTGTAATTGCGTATGCTCGTGGAACAGCACCACCAAGCTATAGTACGGGGGGGGGGGTAATTAAAAAAAAAATTGTACTTTATTCAACTTTTTTTTTACACTGTCTCTTTATTTTTTTTATCAACTTTATAGCTGTCACAAGGGATGAACAACATTCCATGTGACAGCTTGGGCCATGACAGGTTTTCTTTATGGAGAGATCTTGGCAGATTTCTCCTCTGGCCTCCAAAGCTGCATGCAGATCTCTCTCTCTCTCTCTCTGTTCACTGCTTCAGATGCCACTGGTCACATTGGTAGCGAGCTGCCTGATCAGACGGTGATGGGAGGGGTGGGGTAGGTGGGGGAACTCCTTTCTTCCGCCTGCCGAAGTGATTAAGGGGCTGTTCAAAAAATCCAGTGGCAGAATACCTGACTTATATACCTATCAAACAGAAGATCTAACTATCTGCTAATTATATACAGTATATACAACATAGGGAACACAGAAAACAGGGAAAACTGGAGGTTCAGGAAGCAGATGGGAGGGGGAACCAAGATTGGAATAAGAAACAAGGTAGAGCAGGTACAGGACAGCAGGATATAGAGTACAGTGAACAAAGCAAGAATAGGATTAATGGCAACAGGCTCTGGCAGTAGCAAAACACTGTAGCAAGAGGCACTTAATAGAGGAGGACCTACATACCCTCCCAGTAACCATCCTCAGATGGAGACTGATTACTAGAATCTGCTGGCTGCTAAGAGACACCTTCTGGTGGACTCTGGAACTACAACCCACCACCCAGAGAACCACAGTGTCACCAGCAGGTGAACCAGGTCCTGACAGATTCTACTTGGAAGCAGTTTTTGTACGCCTTTCACTAGAAGGCACTAATGTGAGTTCAATTCAATTACCAATGAATAAGCGATCTGTGGAATCGTGAAATGCTTTTACCTGTCCCGTGTCTATGTGAAGCATTGTTTGTTCATTTTCAAGTGTACGGGGAATAAAGCACTTCCATCTTCATCTTCTTCCGAGTGCGGTCACTTTTCTTCTGTTGATTATTTAACTATAGACAATGTTGAGGACTCATGTCTTCTGATACAGCCAGGCTGTCGATTCACCCTGCCACTTTGGATGAATTTGGATTGAGTCTTTTTTCCCAAGACGACTCGGTAAACAATTATCTTAAGGACACTCTCCCCAGTATCCTCTCTCTCTTCCTCTGCTGACACCTGTCCATTGACTATCCTACAAGCAGGGCCCCCCCCCCCTCAGGTCAGGCCCCTTGACACGAGTCCTTGTACTCACGATACTGTAGTTTTAGGGTCTCCAGCGTCTCCCCTCTCAGTCAGCTCTCAGGGTTCAGTTCCTCTCAACCACTCCCCTGGTCTTCAGGACGACCTCCTGCGACCACATGACACCTCTACAGAGGAGGAGGCAGCAGCCTCCCTCCCTCCGGGACTCTGTTCTCCAGCCAAAGACCCCGCAGCACATGTGCTCCTGGCTTTTATACAGTATCCCAGAATGCACCGAGGCGACCTGCCCTCTGCCAATCACCAGGACTGTATTAAAAGCCCATGCACCCATTTGTCAGGTTTCCTCTCACTGTTCAACATGCCTCCCTATTGGACCAGCATGAAACACTCTTCAGACTGAATGAATCGCATACTAAGCTCATTGAGCAGACCTCACTAATTGATCCTGCTCCCTGATAGGCAAAGAAGCAATATATATTTACCTGCAGCTCCTCTGGTAAGCAGACAGAGCTCAAAACTATACTCTCTCACTAGCACCTACCTAGGAGGGTGCTACACGGAGTAGTGTATTTGTTCAAAAGGAATTTCCCACCATCAGTAATACAGAACTGCTGCAGAGTTCACAGGTCCAGTGTTTCTAAAGCACTCGGATGGCAGGCTTTAAACTGGCCACACACAGAAAATTTAGACCAGTACCAAATTAACCTGCTGCAACTTGTGCAATGGATGGCCCTGCAAGCATCATCTGGTTTAATCTTTCTTCAATCTTAAATCAAGAAGCCAGGTGGAAAATTGTCTGCTGAACAGCAGCTACATCCAGTCAGATGCAGACACTGTTCAGCTTTTGGACAAGCTTTGGGTGCTGGCTGTCAGAGTACAATAGCCAGCGAATGTGGGTGGGGGAAACAAGTGATTTGGGTTGAACAAGAAAAATATCACATTGTGTGGCCAGCTTTCATCTGTTTAATGCACCTCAAACCTGCTGGGGCTTCAACAGGTTTATGGTGTTAGAGCTGGCCAGCAATAAATATGGCACTACAACTATAGGCTCCAGCAACCTTAAGGCCCCTTTCCGTTCCTTCGACAGAGCTGTTCTGCTCATCAGGGGATCAATTCGCCGATCCCCGCTGAGCAGGCGGATGACAGCTCCGTCTCCGCTCTGTGTGCGGAGATGGAGCTGTCAGATCCCCGCTGTCCTCTATGGGGGAATCGGATGAGAATGGACCGCCTGTCCATTATCATCCGATCTGATCCGCCAGAGGGATGGAAAATAGGGTTTCCATCCGTCCGGATTTGACGGACAGGATCGGATTGGACCGGATGTCAGTGGACATGTCTCCGCTGACATCCGCTGCCCCATAGGGATGCATGGGGCATCCGTTCAGATCCACCTGAAAAACTGACAGGCGGATCGGAACGGTCCGTATGTGTGAAATGGGCCTAAAGCTGATTTTTTATAGAGCTTGAGAACAGCCTATAAGTGGGGACTGGAGTCAGATAAACCCTGATAATGCTCATTAGATCGGGAGTGGAGGGGTTTTCTATTTAACTACAGCTGTGGAAAAGCTTTTAAACTAAAATTACTTTGACAGACTGAGGTTTGAATAAAGCCAGGCTAGATATTTTTACATTTTTTTTACAATTTTCTATTTGGTTTAATGATGAGACTAGAATTGTAACCTACTTTAAACCAGACCTTCAGCCAAAGACAACAATATTAAAATGAATAGCTCAGAAAAAGATAATAAACCAGCTTTTGCTTCAATATTCAGCTCCCTTACAGTATCCCCAGGCTGATGGCCAGCATTATTCGACCTATTAGCTTTGAGCTCAGGTCATGCCGAAGCCTATGACTGGACAGTGAATAATGAAGCTGTACAGTGATGAGCTCAACACATAAACTGATTGGCTCCTAGTGCTACTTCTTACACTAAAAATCCAACCTTGCTGTACAGGGACTGCAAGAGGCTTATGCCAGCTTTACAACTCAGGCACTGCTTGCATTAAAAAAAAATGACCTTTAATGATGCATTAATACTCACAGCGCTGCATTAAAGTGTATGTTATCCCCACGTTTCATATTCCTGCTGTACCATTTACTTGTATGAAAAAGCATCCTGCTATCTTTGTATTGCTTCCTTTGTGTGAATTCCCTAGTGTCCTGCTAGTCCCTCTGCTTTCCGAATAAAAACTGACCACCCTAAGCAGGAGAACACACTGTGGTCAGTTCTCTAACTATGCTGGGAAGTCAGCCTGATCCCCTCCAATGATCAGACTTGTCCTGACACTCCCCTACTGCACAGCCTGTCACTGGGAAGCTCAGTGTAATGCTGCCTCTCCTCCCCCAGCTCTTATGCAGCTGAGAACAGAGGGTATGTGGTATTTAAACAGTAAAGGTATTTCAAATGTTTCTTTTTATCTATACAAAAATGTTTTGCCGTTCATTTATTTTTTAAACTGATTGGGTTGTACAAGGCGATCATTTACAAATCAATTTAATTTGTGTCTTTTATTTGACTATAGCTCAGTTCAAAAAAAATATTAAGACTTATAAAAACAAACAAAAACCCACAGTTTTTGGCTAGGTCAAAGGGCAAAACATTTTATGTATTTTTAGTCACCCAAGCCAGCTTCATAAAGCCTCATCCCCCCCCCCCAAAAAAAAATAAATAAATAAAAGCCCTCTGTTGCAACTGCTTCTGGTAATAATTCTATGATTGAAATGCCACAATTAGTTATATACAATAATAATTAGCTTTTTTAATTTCTGCCTTTCCAACTATTCCCATTTTAGTTCTCTCTTCAGGGTTACAAAAGCAAAAAACCCCAACTCTCTTCTAGATGAATTAACACTGGAATGTAAGATCAAGATTTATGATGAATGTGCCAATTATACTAATTGTGAGTTTTAAACAAGATTTTAACTTCATCAGTTGTGCGTTGCTTTGATCAGATAAAAGATGTGTGTTGAGATTTGATTTCCAGTAACTCGATGGCTCCCTCCTCCCCCCCACCATTACTAATTTATTGCAATTTTTCTAATTAAGGTTTTAGACACAGATAGCTTAGATCTCAAAACTGATCATGTGGTTCTCTTTTCTGCTACAATTCTGTCAGATTAAAGGTAACATATTGCTCGAACATAAATATAGCTTGTTATTATTAAAGTTAAGGGTCTGCACAGACCAAAGAATTTCTTCCAAGTCCCAACCCATAAAATGGTCTGGGAGTTTTATTCCTTGACTATTTTCACATATAATGCTCACTCTTAGCATTTCATATATAACCCCCCCCCCCATCCCCTTATACTGACCACTGGTCAGTTCACTACGCCTGTACTGCAAAAGCCTCCAGTGAGTAGAGTGGGGCAAAGGGTTCGGCCGAACAGCACCTGTTGGCGCGTTCGGTAAATGCCCAAATTTGTAGGGTGTTCAGTGGGGGCTGTGCGCTGCACAGTGCATTCTAATCCCTGATTGGGCAAAGATTTGCCTAATCAGGGCGCAGTGAATAGCTGGTTGGTAAGGAGCGGGGCTGGGAAGCTGGCGGCGACATCCTTAACAACCGATTCAGCTGTCAATGGGCTTTCCTGCTGATGGCTGAATAAAAATAAAAAAATAAAACATTGAAAGCAATAAAAAAGTGAAAAAAACAAGGGGACCCCCACATGTAAATGAGTATGGGGTACATTCACAAAAAAAAGTGTAAAAAGGAAGGGCCTGGTATGGACTGGGGGGGGGGGGGTCCTCATGCGGTTTTGTTTTTTTAATATTTTTCGGTCATTTATTATTTTTTCTTTGAAATTGCTTTTGTAGTTGTTGATGCAGCATGTTCTATACCTGCTACAGGATAGGCCACTTTAAATAGAGTGCCTGGGGGATCCCCTTTGTCTGCCTGTAAATTAATTTTTTATTGTTGCACTTTAAAAACCATTAACCACTTCAACTCCAGAAGGTTTTACCCCCTTAATGACCAGGCCATTTTTTGCGATTCAGCACTGCCTTGCTTTAACTGACAATTGCACGTTCATGTGACGCTGTACCCAAATAAAATTGGTGTCCTTTTTTTCCCACAAATAGAGCTTTCTTTTTGGAGATATTTGATCACCTCTGCAGTTTTTAGTTTGTATGCTATAAACAAAAAAAGAGACAATTTTGAAAAATAAAACCATATTTTTTACGTTCTGCTATACAATATTCCCAATAAAAAAATCTATTTTTTTTAGCAGTTTAGGCCAATTTGTATTCTGCTACATATTTTTGGTAAAAAAAAAAAAAAAAAATCCCAAAAAGCGTATCATTAGTTTGTGCGAAAGTTCTAGCGTTTACAAACTATGGGATAGATTTTTGGACTTATTTTTTATTAGTAATGGCGGCGATCAGCGACATTGCGGCAGACAAATCTGACACTAAGTGACATTTTTTGGGGACCAGTGACATTAATACAGTGATCAGTGCTAAATAATATGCGCTGTTCCTGTATAAATGACACTGGCAGGGAAAGGGTTAACATTAGGGGTGATCAAGGGGTTAAATGTGTTCCCTATATGTGCTTTCTAACTGTGGGGGGGATGGATTTAACAGAGGCACAGAGAGATTGGTGAATAAGCTTAGCTGAATCACACGATCTTTCCCTGCCTCTTTGACAGGAGAACTGTCTTGCATTGTTTACATTCCAGACGGCTCTCCTGTCAGTCTAGCTGAAGATTGCGGGAGGCCGGCAGCGGTCGAGCCTGCTTCTCCCGCGGTCTACCTCCAGCTGTGTCTAATCAATGCACATAATCATGTAGATCACTGTGTGCACATAATCATGTCGATGTGCAGCCGATCCGCCCTGCCGCAGTAAATCTGTGTGGGGCGGGCGGCAAGTGGTTAAAATCTCTGCTTCTGTAGAAACGATTCTTTTAAAAAACAAATTTTCACATTAAGTCCACTGGAGATATTAATTGGATATCACAAACTTGGTTGCCACTTGTTTAAAATTATTGCTCTCCTTGAATGAAGTCATTCATTGTATTTTTCACCTGTTCCATAAAACATTTCCCATAGGGATCTTGGTATATTTAATGTACTGTCTATTTGGCATATCCGGTAGACAGAGTGACCACACATTCCGCATACAGTATTAATATACAGGATTTATATAGCTCCAACAGTATGCAAAGCGCTTTACATTATAAAATGAGACAGTACAGTTAGAATACAACTCAATACAAGAGCGTTAAGCGTAGTAAACACAGGAAGGTTTTTTTTTTTATTATTCAATCCAGCAGGCTGAAACAGAAACAACTGAGGTCACTGTTCTAACTATGCAATGTAGTACAGCGATCTCCCCAGCTCTGCTATTGTGTTCTGACAGAGGGGCCGATCAACCCCATCCCCCCCCCCCGAACATACTGATGGGCAGCACTCACAGCCATTGGCTGCAAGCGCTGATCGGCTGCTTATTTTCCAGCATGCTCATTTGACAGAAGCCTGTCTTGAGACACGGGCCGAAAGTCAGCCAGAAACTGCTGAACCAAACATTTTTCTGTGTGCACCTAGCTTTAGGAGGGCCCTGGTCGTAAGAGCTTACAATCTAATAGGGAGGGGCGGGTGGAACAAAAATAATAAATATGATGGATGAGCTTCTTGAAGAGATTGGTTTTCAGGGATCTCCTAAAAAAAAAAAAATAAATAAAAAAAAATAAAACAGGAGATAACCACTTGATAAAAAAGCTGTCTATGAGTAAAGTTCCACTTTACATTCCCAAATAAAAAGGTTACTGGAAAAGAAATACTCATCTTTTTCAGTGTGCAAAAAATCAACCCTAAGGCCCCTTTCACACAGGCGGACCGTTCAGATCCGCCTGTCCTTTTTTTGGCGGATCTGAACTGTCCCCCCATGCATTCCTATGGGGCATCGGATGGCAGCGGAGACATGTCCGCTGCCATCTGACCCGATCCGATCCGTCAAATCTGGACGGATGGAAACCCTATTTTCCATCCGTCCAGCGGATCGGACGGAATCGGATGAGAACGGACCGACGGTCCGTTCCCATCCGATTTCCCCCATAGAGATGCATGGGGAACTGACAGCTATGTCTCCGCACACAGCGCGGAGACACAGCTGTCATCCTTCTGCTCAGCGGGGGATCGGCGGCTCGATCTCCCGCTGAGAAAAACGAAATCCGTCCAACAGACGGATAGTGTGAAAGGGGCCTTAACGTGTCTTCAGAAACCAAAGCTTCCAGAAGTGTTGATCTATGTCCTTCGCAGCATTCAGTGTGGTTCCTTATGGAAACATCTACACTATTACAGGCTACATTAGCAGTGATTTTAATAGAGTTGCTTATTAAAGCCATTTCATTCAGCAATGATACAAAGATTTACCTTATATTTATTAAAAGTAATACAGTATATGTAAAATAATAAAACAGGGATCACCTAATTCTTAGCACAAGCTGTCAGCAGTACTGATACATTATGATGTCTAATAACCAAGACAGTTGTTCAGGCAGCAGTCCTCCACTTGCCCTAGCATTGATACCATGTTGAACTTTTGCCCCAGAGACAGCTGACGTGCATTCTGGGCAGCCACAAACCTTTAACAGCTGATTCAGGTATTTCATCTGGTTTATCCTCTCATGACCTTACACCTAGTCAAAAAGCTCTGTTTGTCAGGAGAAGAATGAGTTGTAGCTTAGCTGAACTTGCTTAGACAGAGAACTCAATATGATGAATCAGCCTTGGAATGACGGCAATACACAGGAAATATAGTGAAACCTGTAGCTTCCTGATTCACTGTAAATAATCCCCATCAACACTTAGAGATTCAGAGATTTGTGCAAAAGGAAAGAATATTCTGTAATCCAGGTCATCTGCTGGTCCCAGGATCCTCTGACCTAAGCTGTTGGGGCTTTTTCTTTCAACATGTTTTCTTTAGGTTTTTTTAAAACAGCTCCACTGCCCTCTTCCACCCAAAAAACCAGAGCTGGACTAGGATGACCGTTACATCTCAGTGCTTAAAAAATGTACACACTGGACCTTTGGTATTGAGAAGACTAAAATATTGGCTGCAGCTTGTTAGATCCCCTTTGGGCATATCCATTTTGCACTGGAAAAATTCCATAATTTTTATCTTCCCACATACACAATGGAAGCATGCTAAACCACCAATGTATGCTCACTGATGAACTAAGGGCCACTTATATAATAGATTATTAGTCTGAGAAGAGGAACGGGCATAGTTTATATAGATGCAAGAAAGACTCACCCAAGCTCTACCGCTATAATGAAAAGGTGTATGAGCAGAGTGTCAGTGCACTGGCTAGAACGTTTCCTGCAGATCCATAATAGACCTGAGCCAGCAACCCGATAGCTTCATCATTATTAAAGAACTTTTATTGTTGCATAACAGCCATGGCAGAATCCATTAAGATGCTCTGGTGCCCAACTAGCTGTCTGAGGGCAACATTTGGCTCTTTGATACTTGTGTGACTCTTGGACCCCTCAGTAGTGTGTAGTGGGAATATTCGTTCATAAAGTCCCATGTAACATGCCCCAAGTCTTTCAATGTCATTTGTAGAATGTTTCCAGTCTCCAACCACTCTAATTACAGTTAATAAATGTTCTGAGTTTCAGGACTTTGTATTGCTCTCGCTTTATTGTGAAAAGAATTGAACTTTTCAGCATTTGATGCTAGCTACAGAATCAGAAAATTCAGCATTATGTCATTGAATGCAGCTACTAATGGTAATTGCTCTACTGCCATTTTTCGCTGCATAGACAAGCTTTGTAACCAGCTACAGAGGGAAAAAAAAACTACAAACCTGCCACACCTCTGAGTGATTTTAAATCTCCAAGCTACAAAATGTCTAATATGCTATTGTGACAGACCTTAAATCAAAGTCCATTTGCAACTTAATAAGAGAAAATACCATCTTCCATCTATCTACCATCTTCCTGAAGCCTCCTACACCTATTTAATCAAATCTATAATGCCCCGTACACACGCGTCAATAGTTGGCCGTGAATTTTCGGCCAACGTCCGATCGGCCGATTTTTGACTTGTTAGTATGATGCTTTCGACAACCGACTCCGACTTTTCGGCCGAATAAAATCTGGTGTGCAGACTATAAAATTTTTGTTGGCCGTCAACACAACGGCCGATTTTCGGTCAGTCAGTACAGATTTCGGCAGACAAAAATCTGATGAGAGGGACTGGGCATGCTCAGAGAAGAAAAAACACACGGAAAGTAAACCATCACATGACATCACTTCTGAAGTTGATTTTTGTTGGCCGAGAAAATTCGTGTGCAGTCTAGGCACATTCCAACCAACAAAACACAACTCGGACAAAAGACGGCCGATCGGTCGGCCGATAATCGTTGCGTGTGTACGAGGCTTAAGTCTTCTGGTTGGTGTGCTGAGGTCATGAGTCCTTCTCTGATCCGGCAGTTGCGGTGGGTTATCCCTACAACTACAATTAATGTAATTTACATAATAGCGTATGTGTTGTTCAATGCTGTAATACTGTTTTCTCAGGCCGTGAAGATACATTTCCAGGCGGTGGGTCAATGGCCTGGGATCATAGGATTTTTGTTGAATGAAACTACCCATCATTATACACAGAAGAGGAGCACCATCTAAAGCAAAGAACCTTCTGATGGAGCACATCAGATTGAAGGTGAGTATTGCCGCAAGCATGGCAGTTTTTTTTTACTGGCTTATCACTATTAATATAAATAAGAAGTGGCGCTAAATCCTAATAGTGCAATCATGAATAATCATATGGTAAATAATGTGGCATGAAAACAATTAAACATGGAATGAATAAAATGTGAGCAAAATATATCATTAAAAAAACATGGCTGCTCAGCAGCAGCTCCAAATGGATCAGGAATAAAAAAAATTAAAAATGAACAAGCATAGTGAAGCCTGCTAACATAAGTCCTTTTATTTAAAATAATGTAAGAAGTACCTTCGATGAGTTTTAACAGGCACAAGGTAGATTAATCACTGGATAATACTTTTCATGCAAATGGTCTTATACACATAATTTTTTAGCTATATTTATACCCCTTTCCTTTGTCTCTTCCACAACCCCCCCCCCCCCTAACCTTTCTTTGCATGGGTTGTTACAGGTTTACATGTCATTGTGGTAGTATTAATCACATATTACATTACGTTTTTGTGTGTGGTTTACATATGCAATTTTTAATTTAGATTTTAATAATTATTTATGCTTTTTTTACTTATTATCAGTCATGGATTATTTGTAAACAGACTGTTGGCTCCGAACTTTTTATTTGTCATATGGATTCTAACCACTAGATGGAGCAGCACCTTTTGTACACTTAAAGTGTAGCTTCACTTTTGTTGAGATAAAAAATATTCCCCTCTGGGTGATCTCTGGACATTACTAGGATTTTAACAAACTTTGTTGCAGATTCCTACCTTTTGTTATTCTGAAGAAATCCCGTTTTTTTTTTCTCTGTGCTGAGTGGGTCGAATGGGAGTGGTTTCATAATTATCTATAAGCTGTGGCAGCTGCAAGGCTCTAATGAGGGAATCTGCTGGGCCTGCATCCCTTTAGATGTGCTCCTATTGGGAGTATCTCACCAAAAATGACATTTTTGTTGCGGGAGATGCCAGAAATCTGACTCGTATCTTAGTGCAGACTTCTGGGAAAATTGGTGAGCCAATCGCACAAGCAGGAAATGTTTCTGGGGTGTGGTCAGTATACATTCTGTGTACAGAACAGCTCCAGGTTGCCATATTGCATTGCATTTTCAGACAATTACAACAGCTGCAGATTGAAAAGGAAAGGTCATTTTTAAAAACATTCAATTACAATATGATTTGTGTCCCAATTGTATATGCTACATTGTTTTTTCTTTATTTGTGATTTTTTCTCCACGAAAGTTTTTTTTTTTTTTTTAAATAAACATGGTATACACTTTTCTGCTCTGTGCAAGGGTTTTGCACAGAGTAGCCCCGATCCTACTCTTCTGGGGTGCCCTGGTGGTGCTCCGGCTCCTCCTCTTCATCGGGTGCCCCCACAGAAAGTTGCTTTCCATGGGGCACCCATGTAGGCAGGCTCACGAGTCCCGCTGCTGCGTCCATTAACAGACAGCGGGACTCGGCCCCGCCCCCGGTGTTACTGGATTTGATTGACAGCAGCCATAGGCTCCCGCTGCTATCAATCTATCCAATGATGACCCGAGAGTGGCTGGAGCTGCTGGGCTTGTGCACACCGCTGGAACGTTCGAGTTCTGGGGGCAGCTGCAACCAAAAAGGTTTTTTTACTATAATGCATAGAATGCATATTTTAAATAAAAGGACCTAAATGTTAGCATGCTTCACTATGCTTGTTCATTTTTTATACTCCCGATCCATTTGGAGCTGCTGCTGAGCAGCCACCGCCTATTTCGGATGCCGGGTTATTCTGTGCTTTTCTGACGATTATAGTTTATAGTCCACACTATCTGGTAAGGGGCGTATGCTAAGTGTTGGTGCTTGGTGGTGTATTTCATCAATCAACATTGCCTATACACCTTTTTGCACTTTATGGACACTTGTTTATTATTGAAAATGACTTTTTCATTGATAGGACTTTATGTTTATGGAACACTGGATTTTGCACGTATTTCATTATATCACTTTCATATGATTGTTTTTGTTTTCTTTAGGCTCCGTTCACATGTCAGCGTATGATCGCGGGCAGAACCGCCGCGGTTCCGCCCACGATCCGGAGATTTATTGCAAATCGCGGGACGCCTAGCGTTGCCCGTTGATTTGCAATAGCCCCCCAAACGCCGAGCGATGTTGCCGCGATTTACGCCCGCCGAATCGCGGCAACATCGCGCAAACAAAATTGCGGGACGCAATACGCTCCAAAAAAGTACAAAAGCTTCTTTGGAGCGTATTGCGTCCCGCGATTTTGTTTGCGCGATGTTGCCGCGATTCGGCGGGCGTAAATCGCGGCAACATCGCTCGGCATTTGGGGGGCTATTGAAAATCAACAGGCAACGCTAGGCGTCCCGCGATTTGCAATAAATCTCCGGATCGCGGGCGGAACCGTGGCAGTTCTGCCCGCGATCATACGCTGACATGTGAACGGAGCCTTAAGGATATATTTTGCTTACATTGTATTCACTGTATGTTTAATTGTTTTCATGCAACATTATTTACCATAGGATTATTCATGATTGCACTATTAGGATTTAGCGCATCTTCTTTTGTTCACCTTTTTGTTCTTTTTAATTGACTTAGCGAAGATTTGTTCCTTTTTATTTTACTATTTGTTTTTTCTTGTAACTTTTTATGTGAGTTTTACTTTTAAGTCACAAAGCAACTCATTTTCACTGGCAGGATCCAATAGAAACAGCAAACAGTGCTGACAGTGCGCCACTTAAATCAAGGATTTTGCATGAAATCATTTAAAGCAGAATATGACACAGAATACATACATGCATATGAAACATAGTTCAGATTAATGCTTCTTTCATTTTTCCAACATAGTGGGTGAGTGAAGGTAGGAGAAATGTAATTAAAGATAACAAAGAGTCTTTAATTGTTTTAGGTTGTATCAGTCTGATTTTGCTGTGTCTTCTCTGGACAGTTGCAAAGTTCAATTTTTTTTTAATTAGGACTATTAGTTTACAGTATATATCATGGCATCATGGCATGGCAATAGTACACGACATATCATGTACTATTGCTTGTGATAATTTGCACGTCAGTTTTAGATATGTTTTTTTTTTTTTTTTTTTTTAAAGGGTATAGAAATACACAAATGCGTTTTTGACAGTTAGATTTTCATTCTATACATGTAAACTAGTCAGTCACCCAGTAGCTAAGTTGCCTGGATCTCTGGCTTCTTCAATAAACATTACAGGAATCCAAGCACAAAAGGAAATGTGTTGTAATCTATCAAAAGTCACACTACAGTGGTCAAAGCAGTGTAAAATGTATCTTAGTTACTATACAAGACTGTATATGTAAAGACAAGGCAAGAAACATGGTTCCAAAAAAGAGCATTTCTATTTCTAAATAACAAAAATTATACAGTCATAGGACTTTACTATCAAAAGCTACATCAGGGTTTTCAATGGCCAATTGAAGGATTAGGGACATAAAAGATGTGTAGGTCACTCACCTCCCTACTCCAATAAGGATCCTCATTTAAAAAACTGCAGCATACCCAACTGAAGACCATGCTGGAAAAATGTGCAAATATGTCTTATTGGAAGGTGGAACGCACGTCGTGACGTCACAGGAGCCTTTATTGATGCACTTTATTTTGTAAGTATCATGTTTATTTATTTATTGAAAGCATTATTATTAGGCCCCATGCACACGGGACGTTTTTAACGCCGCTGTAAGCAGCGTCAGGCGTTTTCTTTTTGCAGCCTAAAAACGCCCCTCCATGTTATTCTATGGCCTCATGCACACTCAGACGTTTTTGAGCTGTAAGTGGCTTAGACGTTTTTAGGCTGCAACAAGAACCCACCACCTGCGCGTTCTGAGGACCAGCGTTACAGCGTTAAAAACGCCTGACGCTGCTAAAAGCTGAATAACTTTGCTATAACGTTGCTTAACGTGCGTTAAGCCACGTTATACGTTTTTTTTTCTTCTATTCAAAATCAATGGTTCCCTATGGGATCCTATTGATTTGAATGGAGGTCGCACCGCAACACCGCAAGTCGGATCCGACTTGCGGGGTGACTTGCGCTGTGGGAATCTTGAGGGGGAACGCCACGCCAAAATGGGAAAAAAACGGCATGGGGTCCCCCCCCAAAATCCATACCAGACCCTTAACCGAGCATGCAGCCCGGCAGGCCAGGAAAGGGGAGGGGACGAGCGAGCGGCCCCACCCCCCCTGGACCACACCAGGCCACATGCCCTCAACATGGGGGGGTGTTGGTGCTTTGGGGCAGGGGGAGCTCTGCACCCCCCACCTCAAAGCACCTTGCCCCCATGTTGATGAGGTCAAGGGCCTCATCCCCACAACCCTGGCCGGTGGTTGTGGGGGTCTGCGGGCAGGGGGCTCATCGGAATCTGGAAGCCCCCTTTAACAAGGGGGCACCCCAGATCCCGGACCCCCTCCCTATGTGAATGGGTATGGGGTACACTGTACCCCTACCCATTCACCCCATAAAAGGCAGTGTATGGAAATAACGACAAGAGACGTTTTGGAAAGTTTATTAAAAATCTTCATCCGACTCTTCTTGTCTTCTCCTCTCCGGGGGTCTTCTCCGGGGTCTTCTGCTCTTTTGCTGTCCGCCCTTCTTGTCTTCTCCTCTCCGGGGTCTTCTCCGGGGTCTTCTGCTCTTTTGCTGTCCCCCTCTTCTTGTGTTCTTGTCTCCGGGGTCTTCTGCTGTCCCCTCTTCTGCTGTCCTCTCTTCTTTTCTTCTCCTCTCCGGTCTTCTGCTCTTTTGCTGTCGGCTGTCGGCTGTCTTCTTCCTCCGGTCCTCCTCCGACGACGTCTCCGCTGATTATGCCTATCTCCGGTCTCTTCAGCTTATTATATAGCCATTAGGGGCGTGGCCCCGATGACGTCATCTGGAGACCCCGCCCCCTCATGTCACATATGACGTCATCTGTGACGGTCATGTCAGAGTACAGATTCTCCCTCAATGAAATATCTCCACTTTGAAAACAAGAATTTGATGAAACTACTCATCCTGCACCAAAAATAAAAGAACATTTAGGAAGTATACCAAATGATTCTACAGAATTTCCAGTGGAGCCATGTGTCAGAAAGAGACATTAGCATAGATGAAAGTCTAATGGTCTACAAGGGAAGGCTCAGCTGGGTGCAATACATTGCATCAAAGAGGGTACGATTTGGCGTAAAATCATACATGCTATGCGAATCGTCAACTGGCTACATCTTCTGTTCATTCACTAATTAAGCCATTGCTAAATCAGGGCTATTGTATAACAACTGACAATTTTATGGGGTTCTACTGCAAAACAAAAACGGATGCCTATGGGACCGTAAGGGCTAACTGGCACGACATGCCGCCAATGTTTGGCAAAAAGAAGCTCAAGACAGGAGAAATGGTTGCCTGGCAGAAAGGCAAAATGATGGCACTGCGATGGCGGGACAAGAAAGAGGTGTCTCTAATGAGTACAGTGTATAACACCTCCATCATTATGGTATGCATGAAAGGTGGGAAAGAAGTCATGAAGCCACAAGTAGTGATAGACTACAACACCACCATGGGAGGTGTCAACAGAGCCGACCAAGCAATGACATTCTACCTAGCAATGAGGAAACAGCAAAATTAGTACTATAAGAAGATCTTCAGACATCTTCTTGAGCAATGATTGTGGAATGCCTACATTCTGCTCAAAACAAAAGTGACAAGCCTGTGAGTCATTCAGACTTCATTTGGAAAGTTGCAAACCTATCTTTCTGAATCCCCAAACACCATCAATGGCTGGGAATAGATCTGGACGTCATGCTGTTGGCGTTGTCAACCTGGAACACCTGACTGATTGTCATTTCATGGACTACATCCCGCATACTGAGAAAAAGTCCACACCTACAAGGATGTGCGTGGTTTGCTGCTTGAAGAGAGATGACAGTGGAAGGAAAATAATAAAGGAAACCAGATTCTAAATGTAAAACAGATTTCCATGCAAAATGTACCGCTTTAAGATCAACAGTTTTGACATAATCAGACCACCAGGGAGGTTAAAGCACAGCAAAGAATTTTGTCTGTTTGGCCCCTGAAACGCATTGGATTTTTTCCACCATTAACCATTTTTGTTTTTAAAAACTTTTGCTTCTTCCATGTTTGGTTGGCACTCACATTGGACTGTGAATACCATATGAATCATGGCTACTTTCTGGGTAGATGAAAACATACTAGCAACCGCATCATCTTTAGTATGTGGTAAATTTTATTCATTCAGGTATAAACACAGCAGCATCGAATAGCGGAGTGAGAAACTAAAGTTTAAAGTGAGCCAAATGATGCAGGTTTCATGTAATTTTATTTAACTCAGGTCTCAATGCAGTGATGTGCAGAGGAGGTCAGGGAGCCATGCAATCATGCTGCACAGTTTTGTGCACATCAGGGACAAAGAGCACCAAGAGTAGCCTAAAAACATGTTTTGATGTTTTCACAGAGATGTACAATGTATACCTGGGCTTCCCAGTTACTACAGTGCACTTTGTAAAACGATCAATCATAATGATGATGCTGCTGCTATAATATTTAAAGTTTGTTTTTTAAGTTTTTTTAAGTCCGTTTTTGGCTGGCGACTACTTTTCATATTGAAATAACCAGTGATAATTAAATTTGCCTTTGGAAGTTAAGTATCTAAGATTAAAAACATTGTGTCTGTCTACCTACTCGGATGTACCATGCGGTTTTATACCACAGCTTACACAGATTAGAATAGGGAAGTTCCTATTGCATCAAAGAAATGTATTTTTTTCCTCCTTATATAGACCCACTTAGTTGTGATATGATGTTAAGGGTGTGATTATCCTGTATCTAACAGCATGTGAACCCTTTAACAAATTTAAATTTCCATCATGCAGTACATGAAAACATTATGCACATGTGAAATTTTCAATTGAAAAAAATCCAGAGTTAGGTAATTTCTTTTATATACAAGCCTTTTCCAATCAGGGTTTCATTGAAACCCAGGGGTCTTCCAGAGGTTAAGTAACCACTGATCATATAGCTCCTTGCAAGATGGAGTCATTTTCCTCACTGCCCAAAATGTGTGGAACATTCTTCCCACTGATAACCGGTGTAATGGGTCCTTCTTCCACTCAGACTCTAATGAACATCAATATATTGGGACTCTTCCCCACTGACCACTAGTGATGTCGCGAACCTAAAATTCGCAGTTCGCGAACGGCGAACGCGAACATCGGCAAATGTTCGCGAACCGGCGAACCGGGCGAACCGCCATAGACTTCAATAGGCAGGCGAATTTTAAAACACACAGGGACTCTTTCTGGCCACAATAGTGATGGAAAAGTTGTTTCAAGGGGACTAACACCTGGACTGTGGCATGCCGGAGAGGGATCACGCAAAAAAAAGTTCTTAAAAATTATAATTTTTTGATAGAGAGCCAATTATTGGAAAAATTAAAAAAAAATAAAAATAAAAAATTTCTTTGGATTTAGCATCTGGGGGGTCTAAAAAGTGTACCTGTGAAGTTTCAGCTCTGTAGCATGTCCAGAACCCCTAAAAAACAGCATTTTTCTTATATTTTCAGGAATATGGCTTCTCTGCGGCTGGCTTTTTCTCTTGCAGGCATTTAGCGGGCATTTTTTTAGGCAGGCATGTCATTTTTTGTATTTAGTGTCTGGGGGGTCTAAAAAGTGTACCTGTCAATTTTCAGCTCTGTAGCATGTCCAGAACCCCTAAAAAACAGCATTTTTCTTATATTTTCAGGAATATGGCTTCTCTGCGGCTGGCTTTTTCTCTTGCAGGCATTTATCGGGCATTTTTTTAGGCAGGCATGTCATTTTTTGTATTTAGTGTCTGGGGGGTCACAAAAGTGTACCTGTCAAGTTTCAGCTCTGTAGCATGTCCAGAACCCCTAAAAAACAGCATTTTTCTTATATTTTCAGGAATACGGCTTCTCTGCGGCTGGCTTTTTCTCTTGCAGGCATTTATCGGGCATTTTTTTAGGCAGGCATGTCATTTTTTGTATTTAGTGTCTGGGGGGTCACAAAAGTGTACCTGTCAAGTTTCAGCTCTGTAGCATGTCCAGAACCCCTAAAAAACAGCATTTTTCTTATATTTTCAGGAATACGGCTTCTCTGCGGCTGTCTTTTTCTCTTGCAGGCATTTATCGGGCATTTTTTTAGGCAGGCATGTCATTTTTTGTATTTAGTGTCTGGGGGGTCACAAAAGTGTACCTGTCAAGTTTCAGCTCTGTAGCATGTCCAGAACCCCTAAAAAACAGCATTTTTCTTATATTTTCAGGAATACGGCTTCTCTGCGGCTGTCTTTTTCTCTTGCAGGCATTTATCGGGCATTTTTTTAGGCAGGCATGTCATTTTTTGTATTTAGTGTCTGGGGGGTCACAAAAGTGTACCTGTCAAGTTTCAGCTCTGTAGCATGTCCAGAACCCCTAAAAAACAGCATTTCTCTTATATTTTCAGGAATACGGCTTCTCTGCGGCTGTCTTTTTCTCTTGCAGGCATTTATCGGGCATTTTTTTAGGCAGGCATGTCATTTTTTGTATTTAGTGTCTGGGGGGTCACAAAAGTGTACCTGTCAAGTTTCAGCTCTGTAGCATGTCCAGAACCCCTAAAAAACAGCATTTTTCTTATATTTTCAGGAATACGGCTTCTCTGCGGCTGTCTTTCTCTTGCAGGCATTTATCGGGCATTTTTTTTAGGCAGGCATGTCATTTTTTGTATTTAGTGTCTGGGGGGTCACAAAAGTGTACCTGTCAAGTTTCAGCTCTGTAGCATGTCCAGAACCCCTAAAAAACAGCATTTTTCTTATATTTTCAGGAATACGGCTTCTCTGCGGCTGGCTTTTTCTCTTGCAGGCATTTATCGGGCATTTTTTTAGGCAGGCATGTCATTTTTTGTATTTAGTGTCTGGGGGGTCTAAAAAGTGTACCTGTCAAGTTTCAGCTCTGTAGTATGTCCACAACCCAAAAAAAACAGCATTTTTCTTATGATTTTTAGTAGAAAACTAATGCAGTGTCTTTCCAGCTGTCTTTTTTTCTTTCTGGCAAGCTGAAATATGATATGCCAAGGCAAACATGCCTATCAGTTGAGCTATGACACAGACAACACTGCACACATGGGGAAATATGTAAAACAAAAAACAGGAAAAGGAAATTAGGTGACGGTCACAAAACATGATATTGTGATTGGCCAAATAAAAAGTCACCTCGCGATGAGGTCGCGCCAAAGTCGCGCTAAGTCGCGCCAAAGTCGCACTGGAAGCGACGCTACTTTAGTGGTAGCGGCAGTGTAAACCAGCACTAAAACATCCAGTGTGTGAATACGATCAGGTATGATGTTTTATCGGTCAAGTAGTGTAAGGGTTACGCCCGTCGCCCGCTTCACAGTGACAGACCAAACTCTGACAGACCAAACTCCCCGTTTAACAGTCAGTCAGTCCATTTGCACAACCGCAAACTCCCAATTTGCACAAGGTTGGATACCAAGCTAGCCATGTCCCGTTCCTTGTCCTCACTGACATCATTGAAGGTCTCTTCCTCCACCCAGCCACATACAACACCAAGGGTCCCCGAAAGGTGAGAACAAGCCCCCTGGGACGCCTGCTGTGGCTGGTATTCCACCTCCTCAAAGCCACCTTCCTCCTCTGACTTCTCTTCTTCAGACTCCTCTCTCTGCGTTGCCACAGGTCCAGCAATTGACAACGACAAGGCTGCTTCTGGTGGTGATGAGGACCACAACTCTTCCTCTTCATGCTCATCTACAGCCTGATCCAGTACTCTTCGCAGGGCACGCTCCAGAAAAAACGCATATGGGATGAGGTCGATGATGTTGCCTTGGGTTCGACTGACCACCAGGGTTGTCATCTCTGCAAAAGGACGCATGAGCCTACAGCCATTGTTCATGAGCATTCAGTAACGCGGCCAAAAAATACCCAGCTCCGCAGAAAGAATGAAAGAAAATGAATGTTTTTTTTTATGAAAAATTATCCTGCGGATCGCTTTTGGTCTGTACACAATGAAACAACGACCTTATCATCTGGGGTGTGCCAACACAATCCTAGAGGTGATCGCTTCATTGTGATACGCAAGCCCCTTCACCACGACAAGGTAACGATCACGAAGGGGAATTGACACATGTATGTGCCTTTTTTTTTGTTTTTTGTTTTTTTGCAGCCACAGTGTAGCACCAGAGGCCAGAAAAATTAGGCATGTACACATGCATGAAAAAGTAGGTATTGTTGCAGCCGCTGCTGTAGCAGCGGCCTGAAAAATTGAGGTTTTAAGGCAGAAAGTGCACTAAAACATTGCTGCTTGAACCGTAGTTGGTGGCGGAGACGTCACGTAAGTCATCCGGCATGCAGAGAATGATTATATACAGCAGCGTGTGGACCATTTTTAGGCCAAGGCATCTCAGTCATCACCAGGCCTTTTTTAGTCAAATGCATCCCCCACTGTCAGTCCCTTCGGGATCCATGCCTCATTCATCTTAATAAACGTGAGGTAATCAAGACTTTTTTGACCTAGGCGACTTCTCTTCTCAGTGACAATACCTCCTGCTGCGCTGAAGGTCCTTTCTGACAGCACACTTGAAGCGGGGCAGGCCAGAAGTTCAATGGCAAACTGGGATAGCTCAGGCCACAGGTCAAGCCTGCACACCCAGTAGTCAAGGGGTTCATCGCTCCTCAGAGTGTCGATATCTGCAGTTAAGGCAAGGTAGTCTGCTACCTGTCGGTCGAGTCGTTCTCTGAGGGTGGACCCCGAAGGGCTGTGGCGATGCATAGGACTAAAAAAGCTCCGCATGTCCTCCATCAACAAGACGTCTGTAAAGCGTCCTGTCCTTGCCGGCGTGGTTGTGGTGGTAGGAGGAGGATTACTTTCACCTCTTCCCCTGTTGGATTCCCGTTGTGCTGTGACATCACCCTTATACGCTGTGTAGAGCATAGTTTTTAACTTATTTTGTAGCTGCTGCATCCTTTGCGACTGCCGGTAATTGGGTAACATGTCACAGACTTTCTGCTTATACCGGGGGTCTAGTAGCGTGGCCACCCAGTACAGGTCGTTCTCCTTCAGCCTTTTTATACGAGGGTCTCTCAACAGGCATGACAGCATGAAAGACCCCATTTGCACAAGGTTGGATGCCGAGCTACTCATGTCCAATTCCTCGTCCTCACTGATGTCATTGAAGGTGTGTTCTTCCCCCCAGCCACGTACAACACCACGGGTACCAGATAGGTGACAACTAGCACCCTGGGATGCCTGCTGTGGTTGGTGTTCCTCCTCCTCAAAGCCACATTCCTCCTCTGACTCCTCTTCCTCACACTCCTCTTCCAGTGTTGCCGCAGGTCCAGCAATCGATGGTAAGGCTGTTTCTGGTGGTGGTGATGGTGACCACAACTCTTCCTCTTCCTCTTCACGCTCATCTACGGCCTGATCCAGCACTCTTCGCAGGGCACGCTCCAGGAAAAAAACATATGGGATGATGTCGCTGATGGTGCCTTCAGTGCGACTCACTAGGTTTGTCACCTCCTCAAAAGGACGCATGAGCCTACAGGCATTGCGCATGAGCGTCCAGTAGCGTGGCAAAAAAATACCCAGCTCCGCAGAGGCTGTCCTAGCACCCCGGTCATACAAATACTCGTTGACCGCTTTTTCTTGTTGGAGCAGGCGGTCGAACATTAGCAGTGTTGAATTCCAACGTGTCGGGCTGTCGCAAATCAAGCGCCTCACTGGCATGTTGTTTCGCCGCTGAATATCTGCAAAGTGCGCCATGGCCGTGTAGGAACGCCTGAAATGGCCACACACCTTCCTGGCCTGCTTGAGGACGTCCTGTAAGCCTGGGTACTTCTGCACAAAACGTTGCACAATCAGATTCAACACATGTGCCATGCACGGCACATGTGTCAACTTGCCCAAATTCAATGCCGCCAACAAATTGCTCCCGTTGTCACACACCACTTTGCCGATCTCCAGTTGGTGCGGGGTCAGCCACTGATCCACCTGTGCATTCAGGGCGGACAGTAGTGCTGGTCCGGTGTGACTCTCTGCTTTCAGGCAAGTCAACCCCAAGACAGCGTGACACTGTCGTATCCGGCATGTGGAATAGCCCCTGGGGAGCTGGGGGGGTGCAGTTGGTGTGGAGCAAGACGCAACAGCAGAAGAGGACTCAGCCGAGGAGGTTAGCAAAGAGGATGGAGTAGGAGGAGTAGAGGAGGTGGCAGCAGGCCTGCCTGCAAGTCGTGGCGGTGTCACCAACTCCTCTGCAGCAGAGCCACGCATTCCATGCTTGGCAGCCGCCAGCAGGTTTACCCAATGCGCAGTGTACGTTATATACCTGCCCTGACCGTGCTTTGCAGACCAGCTATCAGTGGTCAGATGGACCCTTGCCCCAACACTGTGTGCCAGACGTGACATGATTTCCTTTTCCACAATAGAGTACAGGTTGGGGATTGCCTTTTGTGAAAAATAATTTCGGCCGGGTACCTTCCACTGCGGTGTCCCAATAGCGACAAATTTTTTGAAGGCCTCAGACTCCACCAGCTTGTATGGTAAAAGCTGGCGGGCTAAGAGTTCCGACAAGCCAGCTGTCAGACGCCGGGCAAGGGGGTGACTCTGCGAGATTGGCTTTTTGCGCTCAAACATTTCCTTCACAGACACCTGACTGTGGGCAGGTGACGAGCAGGAACTGCTGAAGGTGAGAGGCGGAGGGGCGGGTTGTTGATAGGGGGCATGGAGGACAGCAGTGGTTGACGTGGCTGAAGATGCTGGACCAGGAGGAGGATGGTGGCTTTCAGTTTGTGTGCTGCTTTTACTCATGTGTTGATCCCATAGGCGTTTGTGATGTGAGATCATGTGCCTTCGCAAAGCAGTTGTACCTAGGTGGGTGTTGGACTTCCCACGACTCAGTTTCTTTTGGCACAGGTTACAAATGGCATCGCTGATATCAGAGGCAGACACACAAAAAAAATGCCACACTGCTGAGCTTTGCAAGGACGGCATTCTGGTGGTGGCAACAGCTTGCGTTGATTGGCGTGCTGTCTGGCTGACCCCGGGTGCCGAATCTACATGCTGTCTGACTGCGCCACTAGCTCCTTGCGATGACCTCCTCCCCCTGCTTCCAACTCGTCTCCTCCTCCTCTCTGTCTCCCCATCTGAACTTTCCCCCTCTTCTTCTGCTCTTCGAGCAGGCACCCAGGTGACATCCACAGACACATCGTCATCATCAGCCGCTTCACTTGACAACTCAGCAAAGGCAGCAGCAGCAGGTACAACATCATCATCATCACAATGTACGTCCATGTGTATAATGCTGCCTGACTGAGACATATCCCCGTTATCTACATCCTCTGGCACTAATAGTTGCGCATCACTTATTTCTTCAAACTGATGTGAAAATAACTCCTCTGACGGATCAAGTGAAGCGGCTGTGGTGCTAGTGTTGGTGGTGGTGCCGGCGGGCTGGCGAGTGGTAAATTGAGAGGTGCCCGAAGCTGAGCTGGAGGAGGATGGTGCATTAAGGTTCCGAGCGGAAGCTGTAGACGATTGGGTGTCCTGTGTAAGCCAGTCAACTATGGCCTCAGAATTTTTTGAGTTCAGGGTCTGTGGTGGCCTCTGAACACTGGGCATTATTCTAGGGCCTAAGGAAATCACAGCACCACGACCACGACGGCCCTTGCGGGGTGGCCTGCCTCTGCCTGTCATTTTTTTTTTAATGTGTTGTTACTGTTGTACTATGAGTGCAAGCTGCTGTGCCACCTTATATATCAGTGGTGGGTGGGCAGTGGCACAGTACACTCTCTGTGGACCTGACAGCAGTCACTGGCACCCAGGCAACTGCAATTTAAAAAATATATATATTTTTTTTTACTTTGCAAGCTGCTGTGCCACCTTATATATCAGTGGTGGGTGGGCAGTGGCACAGTACACTCTCTGTGGACCTGACAGCAGTCACTGGCACCCAGACAACTGCAATTTAAAAAATATATATATATTTTTTTACTTTGCAAGCTGCTGTGCCACCTTATATATCAGTGGTGGGTGTGCAGTGGCACAGTACACTCTCTGTGGACCTGACAGCAGTCACTGGCACCCAGGCAACTGCAATTTAAAAAAATATATATATATATTTTACTTTGCAAGCTGCTGTGCCACCTTATATATCAGTGGTGGGTGGGCAGTGGCACAGTACACTCTCTGTGGACCTGACAGCAGTCACTGGCACCCAGGCAACTGCAATTTAAAAAAATATATATATTTTTTTTACTTTGCAAGCTGCTGTGCCACCTTATATATCAGTGGTGGGTGGGCAGTGGCACAGTACACTCTCTGTGGACCTGACAGCAGTCACTGGCACCCAGGCAACTGCAATTTAAAAAAAATATATATATTTTTTTTACTTTGCAAGCTGCTGTGCCACCTTATATATCAGTGGTGGGTGGGCACACAGTGGCACTGCAGTGGGCACAGTACACTCTGTGGACCTGACAGTCACTGGCAGCCCAGGCAACTGCAATAATAAAAAATATTTTTTTTTTCAATTTATTGCAACAAGATGCTGTGCCAACGTATATATATCAGTGGTGGGCAGTGCACTGCAGTGGGTACAGTGCACTCTGTGGACCTGACACAGCACTCACTGCAATTATGACAGAGGAAAAAAAAATATTTTTTAAAATGCCAGGTACTGTGCCTGTGCCACCCGAAATGAGTGTGGTGTGCACACAGTACAGTCTGTGGTAGGTCTGTGGCCTCTCACACACAGCGGGCAGGCAACTGCAGTGTACAATAGATATATATATATATATATATATATATATATATATATATATAAAGAAAAAAATCTATTACCTTACCAGCCCTTGAAAGGGCTTTTGGGGACACTGTATATATATATATATGTATATATATAAATAAAAAAATCCTCAATTACCAGCCCTTAAAAGGGCTTTTGGGGACACTAGATAGATATAGATATATATATATATGAAGAAACAACTCAATTACCAGCCCTTAAAAGGGCTTTTGGGGACGCTAGGTATATATATATATATATATATATATAAAAAAAAAAAAAAAAACCACAAATACCAGCCCTTAGAAGGGCTTTTTGGGGTGCTGATATTACAGCAGTAGTGGACCAAGAACACTGCAAGACCAGGAACACTGACTAACTGTCCCTAGCTTAACAGCAGCAGCAGCAGCAGCAGCAGCTCTCCCTACTCTCACTACACACACTGCTTCAGAATGATCTAAGATGGATGCTGCCCTTGCTTATTTATAGGAGGTGGGAGGGTGTGGGAGGGAGGTACGCTGATTGGCTGGAAATGTGTCTGCTGACTGTAAAGTTCAGGGTCAAAGTTTGCCTCAATGATGTCTTATGGGGGGCGGACCGAACATCGCATATGTTCGCCGGCAGCGGCGAACGCGAACATGCTAAGTTCGCCGGGAACTGTTCGCCGGCGAACAGTTCTATACATCTCTACTGACCACCAATGTAAAGGGCCACCTCATTGACCACCAGTGTGTCGGGACATTTTTCCAGTGACCATCAACATGATCAGGCATTATTCCACTGATCACCAATATGTTGGAATGCTACAAGTTTCACTGTCTGCATTTCTTTTCTGGATATTATTATTATTAGATTTATTTTATTATTAAAACAGAAAACAATTTTGACACAGAGCAGCCCTTAGTGTAAAATGCACACTCCTTTTTAATTTGTTTATTTATTATATTATTATTATTAATACAGGATTTATAGAACGCATACAATTTACGCAGCGCTTTATATCTCAACTTACTATTCACTCTAATGTTTGATAAGATATAGATCTCATAATTAGTGGCAGGGGTTCTTTGAGACCAAAGTTATTTTAAGGCTACGTACACATGAATGTGTCTAGCAACAGGTCAACACCAGTAATCTGCACTTTAAAGAGTTTAAATATTTCCTGCACAGTTGCGGTGTGTAAACGTGATTACGAGTTTAGGTGAGTCAGCATTTTCAGGCTTTTTTTTCTCAATACCCCATTCTTGGGGAGGTGTTATACCCCAGGCACCTCCTCTTCTTATTTGTGGATAGTTTGTGGGCACGGGGATAGAGGTGTGTCAAGGCCTAGAATTGAACCTGGGACATCTGCTGTATCTGGAAAGGACTCTGCTTGCGGAGCCACTTGGAATACTGGACAGTTCCCTGGACAATTCCTTGAATAATCTTGCCTTGAATGTTTGTCTTAAACCTAGAGCTCGTTGCTTCCCCCATGAATTTCCTGATTCATGCCATGTCTCTGCACTTCCAGTTTGCCAGATTATTGTTCTCTTCAGCTAAGATCTCGCTTTTGCCTCTCCTGCTGCCATCCGTATCTTTGCTACCATTCGTTACCGACCTTTGGCTTTTTCCTCGACTACACTTCTGCTTAATTCCAACCGCTACGCTTCTGCTTGATCCCATCTGCTACGGGATTCCAGCTTTCTCAACTCCTGGTGGGGCGATCCTGGGGACTGTGACCTGGTACTAACTTGCAGCAAAACCCCTCTCCACCACCAGGATCTGGTGAATATTGGTTAGTACTCAGGTGAACCCACTTTATCAGCCAGGGCACCTACTTGTATACCTGCCCCGCTTGTCGGTGGGTGCTGCTCCACTGCTATAGATACTGACCTCCAAGCCTGACTCCAGACTAACAAAGTGTGCAATTGAAATGGAGTACAGAGCAAAGCTGGTGTGTGTTTGCTTGAGAAGACTAGGAGGTTGAGGCATAGAGAAAGAGAGGGGCAAACAAAGCAAAAAAGTGGTACATCTCCAAACTTCTCAGGATTTAACTAGGGGATATTTTATCCTGATATATGAGGAGATCAGAACCTATCCCGATACATTTTACAACTCTACCAGACTGTCAGTGTCCACCTTTGATACTTTACTAACTATTGTTAGACCACGTCTGCAGGGAATGAATACCAACATTTCAGGAAGATACAAGGAAGTGTGGCATTTTCTGCTGCTAAAGCACTGCAGCTAAACACAATTGCACGTTCAGCTGGGAGGGAAAAGTTTCCCCTTAACGTAGCACTTTCCTTTTTTCCTAAATGTAGTTAAACTATGCAACTAAACATTACTAATCGTTCTGTATGAAGAACATGATTATTTTGCATTGTGTGAGTCCAGCTGCTTTTAGAAAAGTCTTCTAAGTGTGGCTACACCCTGAAATTTAGACACTTGTGAGAATGTACCCTAAAAGCTACTCCATGTTAAAAAATAAATAAACTGAGAAAGGCTATATTATATCTTGGAAACGCAAATGTTAAACGGGCAATTTAAATATAAGCAATGCTTATTACGGTTCTTTAAATTGGATATAAATGAGAGAGCAGTCAGATGTAAGAAAGCAATGTAAGAGGAAAGTTGTCTTGATGTCCGACAGCCAAAGAAATATGCACCCTCATACTGAATCTAAATTGACGTGTGTGAGCTTTGTGGATACCCCTATTGACAATGCTGTCAATGGAGTCCACAAAATCCCAGGGTATGAAGGTGGTAAAAGAAAAACACAACTTTCTCTCCATTCTGGAACAGAATCAGCAGAATACTACAATTATTTAGGGTCTACAGGTGCCTTTAGCCTTTTGGACTCTTGAAAAAGAATAGAGTAAAAATTGTTTACACTGCATTGTATTGTCTTCATTGTTTGTAAAATTGAGTAATTTTCTGCATCGCTCCATTTTAAATGCAACCCCTTTCAAAACACGTTAAATATTAAAACTCATCTTCGACGAAGAAGAAAGGCATATATTTCCTTTTAATAACACATCAACCTGGAGCCAATTCACTTAAACAAAAATAAAAAATAAAATAAGAGAAAAACATTAAAAAAACAGGAATAGCTAGATGGTTATGTTCCGAGGGCAGTGATAAATATATACACTGATATGTCTGACTGGGAGGGGGGGGAGGGATTAAAATCACTTGTGTGAAATCAAACTCGCACAATAGAGTATATTGACATTATTTATGCATTTAATTCCTTTATATGGAGAAAAGCTACCATGAAGTAACATCTAATTTGCACTAGCTGAGCAATCTGATCTTCAAAGGGCAATAATTTTACAAATGCAGTTTAATGTTTAGACTTGCCTTATCATAAACACAGAGCATACTGTGTGTGGACAGTCAGTCTGACTTATGGTTCCTTGACTCAGCCTGCACAAGATAACCAAGAGTAATGGTTTTTGATAATCACGCCGCAATATTAATATAACATGAACCACAAAAGGCTTTTGTGATGTAGGTTTAGTTAAGCTTGCAAACCTCATTGAAATATAAAACAAGCTATAGTTTTTAAGTGATCTCTGAAAATTTCATCCCTAAGCATAAACAACTTTATAGATTATTGTCACGAAAGAAAATTTGGAATTCCTGAGGAACAAAAGGCAGGCTCATGCTTATGTCTTTAGGACATCCATTTTAATCATGGTAGCTATGAAAAAAATGCCTACGAGCTAAAGGATAGTAAGAAGTTATTTGTGCTGGTCTTTAATTTGCTGTCCGCTTCAATTACTAATTTTCTACCAGGGTTTTTTTTTTAAAAGAAACAATTTTAGGTTTAATAAAACCTCCAAGTACATTTCCTGATTTTTCTCCCTTTTTATTGCATGGGGGGATCAATTAAAAAAAAAAAATGGTTAGGTTTTTCCTCCTTGTCTGAAACTGCAATCAACATCATTGCTAAATGACTGCTCAGAGACTGTCAATTGCAAAAAAAGCCATTTTGATGGTGTCTTTTTACCTGACAGCTTTGACAATGGATACACACACACACACACACACACACACACACACACACACACGCTATTCTATTTATATATACACACACATTGTTCTGGTAGATCATAAGCTTAATAATAGCATGCAATACCAAGCTGCGGTTTCCAAAGCAAACAAAGTCCTTCCTTGTATTAACAGAGACATGGACTCCAGAAAGAGATATCATTTTGCCCCTGTGCAAATCATTAGAAAGACCTCATCTGTAATATGCAGTTCAGTTGTGGGCACCAGTTCACAAAAAAGATATCAGGGAACTGGAGAAAGTGCAGAGAAGGGCAACCAAACTGCTAAGAGGCATGGGAAGAGCTCAGCTTTGAGGAAAGATTAGAGGAACGGAATTTATTCTCTCTTTAGAAGAGGAGATTGAGGGGGGATATGATCAACATGTATAAATACATAAGGGGGTCCATATAGTGAACTTGGTATTAATTTAGTTATTCACTTTAAGGTCAACACAGAGGACAAGGGGGCACTCTTTACGTCCAGAGGAAAACAGATTTAGTCTCCAAATACGGAAAGGTTTCTTTACCATAAGAGCTGTGAAAATGTAGAATAGACTCCCTCCAGAGGTGGTTCTGGCTAGCTCACTAGATTGCTTTAAAAAAGGCCTGGATTATTTCCTAGGTGTACATAATATAAGTAGGTACTAATAATTATAGGTAAAGTTGTTCCAGGGAATATCAGATTGACTGGGGGGGGGGGGTTAAGGAAGGAATTTTTTTCCGCTGCCGTAGCAAATTGAATCATGCTTTGTTGGGGTTTTTCTGCCTTCTCCCCCAGCTTAGGATCATCCTTTTGTTTTTCTTCAGTGATTACTGCAGCTGGGCAGGATATGGTCTGGCAGGGATCTGAGAAGGAGATGTGTTGGGTTTTCTCAAGCAGCACTTGGCCATCACAACTATACAAGCTTGTTGGACATTCTTTTCCAAAGCCATGTTCTAATAGCCATCTGAAAGTGAAATATAAGCACAGGATATGCTGTCCAACAAATTTAGTTGCCACAAAAAAAAACAAAAAAAAACAAAATAAAATGAACATTGATTAAAGGCAAAGAAATTTGAAACCATGGTTCCAATATGGAAATGGAAATAATCGGATTTTTGTAAGATCTTACCGTAAAATCCTTTTCTCTTAGCTCATTGACAGACGTAGTCTTCTTGATTCACAAGAACTGGGTTATGTTGTCTCCGCAGGAGCAGGACTAGGCAGAAAGAAAAAACGTTCTGGCTCCACCTTAGGGGCAGTCCCTGAGGGTATATCCTCCCTCTCTCTGCTACAAGGCATCAGTTCTGTCACAAAGCAGCAACAGAGAATTTAACCCAACCCAACTCAATGATAGAGGGGCGGGTACTACGTCTGTCAATGAGCTAAGAGAAAAGGATTTTACGGTAAGATCTTACAAAAATCCGATTTTCTCTGTCGCTCATTGACAGACGTAGTCTTCTTGATTCACAAGAACTGGGACATCCAGAAGCAGTGCCACAAATGAGGGGTGGGATTGACCGAAATCAAAATCCAATCTAGAAGGCCCAACCGGTGCCAAACTAGAAGTTTTAAAGGCTCATTATAAACAAAGAATGAGACTCAAATGAAAATTTCCAACGGAAAAAAACCCTCGAGGCAGACCACTGGTCTCCTCAAATGGCGGCCTGCAAAACCTTGCGGCCAAACGAGGCATCAGACGATGCCATTACATCAACTTTATAATGTTTTGTAAAGGTATGCACCGACGACCAGGTAGCCGCCTTGCACACCTGGACCACTGACGCCTGATGGCAAAAGGCCCATGACGCACTCAGTGCCCGAGTGGAGTGCGCCTTAACAGGGAACGGGGGCTCCCGACCCTTAATAGAATAAGCCTGTACCACAGTCTGTCTGATCCATTTGGAAATAGTTGCGGCAGATGCAGGCAACCCCTTTTTGGGTCCATCCGGGATCACAAAAAGTGAATCCGTCTTGCGAAACGAGTCTGTCGTTTTCAAGTATACCCTGATCGCCCGGACCACATCCAAGGAGTGTAAAGCAAACTCCCGAGGATGACTGGGCTTAGGACACAGGGAAGGTAATACAATTTCTTCATTCAGAAACCACTTTTGGTAGGAAGGATGGATTCGGACGAAGAACCACCTTATCTCTATGAACCACCAGATATGGGGAACGACAAGATAAAGCGGCCAGTTCTGACACCCTGCGTGCAGAAGTGATAGCCACCAAGAAGGCCACCTTCTGGGACAACGTAGGTAGAGGAATCTCCCTAATATCTTCAAAGGGAGGTTTCTGAAGAACCGACAATACTAAATTAAGATCCCAGGGTGGTAACGGCGCGCGCACTGGCGGAGCCAGATGTCGCACCCCCTGGATGAAATTCCGCACCAAGGAATGAGTAGCCAAAGGCTTCTGAAAGAAGATAGCTAATGCTGAGACCTGACCCTTGATAGTGCTCAAGGCCAGTTTCTGCTCAACCCCATGTTGCAGAAAAGCTAATATTCGACTAACCGAATAAGACCGTGGACGGAACCCCAGAGGTTCACACCATGCAATGTAGGACTTCCATGTACGATGATAAATCTTTCTGGAAGTCGCTTTCCTTGCTTTAACTAGAGTAGGAATAACTGAAGCTGACAATCCCTTGTCCTTCAGCACCTGGGTCTCAATAGCCAGGCCGTTAAAGCCAGCGATCGTAAAGCAGGATGGAAGATCGGTCCCTGAGACAGTAGGTCCTCCCTGAGAGGAAGTCTCCACGGGACGTCCGCCACCAGTCTGACCACGTCGGCGTACCACACTCGGCGAGGCCAGTCCGGAGCTACCAGGATTACTGGAATTCCTTTCTCCTCTATCCTGTGAAGAAGTCTTGGCAGTAACCCGAGAGGAGGGAAGGCATACATTAGCTGGTATTGCCCCCACGGGGCGATCAGTGCGTCTGCGGTCTCTGCTAGAGGATCGCGGGAGCGAGCCACGAATCTCTGTACTTTCCTGTTGAATCGTGATGCCAACAGATCCACATCCGGGGTGCCCCACCGTAGGCACAACTGGCGGAAAACTTCTGGATGGAGGGACCATTCCCCCTGATCCAGAGTCTGACGGCTGAGATAATCTGCCTGCCAATTCTCCACCCCCGGAATGAACACCGCAGAGATAGCTGGAACAAATCGCTCCACCCAGCAAAGAATGCAAGCCACTTCTTTGGCCGCTCGGACACTCTTGGTGCCCCCCTGGTGATTGACATAAGCCACGGCCGTGGCGTTGTCCGACTGGATCCGAACCGGGCTGCCCTGGAGCTGCTCGGTCCAGTGAATCAGACAAAGTCTGATCGCTCTCAGTTCCAATACATTTTTCGACAACCTGGATTCTTCCAGGGACCAAAGTCCCTGGACAGATAACGGACCGAGAATTCCTCCCCATTCGGATAGACTGGCATCCGTGGTCACTATCGTCCAATATATTGGCAGAAATGACTTTCCCTGGCTGAGCATCGGAGACCGAAGCCACCAGACCAGAGACTCTCTGGTCTGTTTGCTCAATCGGATCCGATTGTCCAGGGATTCCGGATTCCGATTCCATCTGAGAAGAATCTCTTGCTGAAGAATTCTGGTATGGGACTGGGCAAATGGGACTGCTTCGAAGGAAGCCACCATCAACCCCAGAACCCTCATGCAAGTTCGAAGAGAAGACCAGCTGTTGGATAGTAACAACTGGACTGCTGATCGAATCTTCCGGAGTTTCCCTACCGGAAGGAAAACTCTTGACCTGACTGTGTCTAGAATTAGACCCAGATATTCGAGCCTCTGGGTGGGAACCAGAAATGACTTTTGCTGGTTCACCAGCCACCCGAATTCCTGTAAAGAAATTATAGTAATTTCTATGTTTTGTAGCAGGGTCTGAGGAGACTCTGCATGAAGCAGGAGATCGTCTAGGTAACCTAGAATCGATATGCCTCTTTGGCGCAGTAGTGCCAACATTGGGGCCAACACCTTCGTGAAGACCCGAGGAGCCGTGGCGAGACCGAAAGGTAACGCCACAAACTGATAGTGGTTCTCTTCTACGGAAAAGCGTAGAAACCGCTGATGTCCTGCGAAAATGGGAATGTGAAGATAGGCGTCCTTGATGTCTATGGACGCTAGGACATCCCCTGGATGCAGGAAGGCTGTTACTGTGCGAATGGATTCCATCTTGAATTTCCTTATGTTGAGAAAGGAATTGAGTGCCCTTAAGTCCAGAATTGGACGCACTTTGCCCTCTTTCCTGGGTATTGTAAATAGGTTTGAATAAAACCCTTGAAAACGTTCTGTCCAAGGAACGTGGACTACCACTCCTTGTTGTAGTAAATCCGTGACTGCTCTCCGCAGATCTTCTAGACGATCCGAGGATAGTCGGATATTGGAAGGGAAGAATCGCGCCGGTGGGAGAGATCGAAACTCGATCTTGTACCCTGACCTTATGACTTCGCAAACCCACTTGTCCGGGATTCTGGAAAGCCATGGATCCGGGAACCGGCGAAGACGTCCCCCCACCCCAATTATGGGTGGGGGCGCACCTTCAGGCTTTGGACGATTTATCTTCAGGTCTGGAGGGGGCGGGCTTTTGCTTGCCCGACCAACGTCCCCTGAAGCCTCCTGAAGGAGCTTTGGAGGACTTAATTTTTTCACCCGCGGGACGTAAAAACTTTTTGTGACCAGAGAAAGAAGGCCCTCGTCTTTGACGAGTTCCTTTACCCTTAACATTTTGCGGTAAAAAGGTGCTCTTTCCACCCGTGAGATCCTTAACCACTTAAGCCCCGGAAGATTTTACCCCCATTCCGACCAGGGGGTATTTTGCGATTCGGCACTGCGTGACTTTAATGGAGAATTGCGCGGTCGTGCGATGCTGTACCTAAACGAATTTGGCGTCCTTTTTTTCCCACAAACAGAGCTTTCTTTTGGCGGTATTTGATCACCTGTGCGATTTTTTGATCACGCGCTATAAACAAAAAAAGAGCGTCCATTTTGCAAAAATAGCAATATTTTTCCCTTTTTTTTATATGAAATTCCCCCCCAAAAAAATGTAAAAATCAAAATTTTTTAAAATTTTCGGCCAATTTGTTTTATGCTACCTATGTTTGGTAAAAAAAAAATCGCAAAAAGCGTATTTTGATTGGTTTGCGCAAAAGTTATTGCGTTTACTAACTAAGGGAAAGATTTTTGTCATTTTTGTTGTTTTTTTTTTAACGCGTAATGGCGGCGATCTGCGATTTTTTTTGCGGTACTGCGACATTGCGGCGGACAGATCGGACCCTTGACTGACATTTTTGACACTTTTGGGGTTACCAGTGACATTTCTACAGTAATCAGTGCTATACATATGCACTGTTACTGTAAAAATACACTGGTAGTGAAGGGGTTAACTTTATTTGAGAGGGAGGGGCTGTGTGTGTCCCTAGGGGCGTGATTCTAACTGTGATTGGCTGGGGCTTCAGCTGTATGCAGAGTGATCAACGGATCTACATAGTAGATCCAGATGATCAGCTCTCATACAGCGAGGAGAATGACAGGCAGCTTGTTTACACAAGCTGCCTGACTTTCTCCCTCTCCCCCGCCGATCGCAGAGTGGCCGGCGGACATCGGGTCCGCCGGTCACACGCGCGGGGGGGTCCGTGACCACTCGGGAGCGGGGGCGCGCGCTCGCTCCCTAGACCCTCACAAGCTAGTGACGTAGCCCTACGTCACTTTGCCTGTGAGGGGCTGACCGCCGACGTAGATAGTCGTGCGGCGGTCGGCAAGTGGTTAATGATCTCATCTAAGTTGGCTCCAAATAGACGCTCTCCTAAAAAGGGGATATTAGCCAATGCTTTTTTGGAACCTTGGTAGGCTAACCAACCTTTTAGCCACAGTGTACGCCTGAGAACCACTGCTGAAACTGATGCTCGCGCCAATAATGGAGTGGCGTCTAACGCCGCATCACACACAAACTGTAACCCCTGTATCATTTGTTCCAACAAATCTGATACCGCCTGAGGGACCTCTTCTAAGTCCCGGCGTAACCACTTGGTCCATTCAGTTACAGTCTGTATAGCAATTATTGGTCTGAAAGCTGATCCAATCAAGGAAAACATGGTGCGAGACATAGCTTCTATCTTGCGATCCACTGGATCTTTAAAAGACGGAGCGTCTTCTAAAGGAATAACCGTGGCTTTATTCAATCTAGCAATTGGTGAATCCACCACAGGTGGTTCTGTCCATTTCTTAATGAGGGTTTCCTCAAACGGATAACGCCTGTTAATGCGTTTAGAAATAGCAGAGGTGCGTTTTGGCAAACTCCATTCTTCTTTGATTGGATTGCCAAAACATTTGGGCAATGGAAAAACCTTCGCCACTTTGATGCGTTTTTTAGTCCCAAAAGGGATTTCAGTTTCAGCTATTTCCGACGGAATACCCTGTAATCTTAAGGTTTCTTGAACAGATACAATGAGTGCGTTTACCAACGCTTCCTCTCGGGCTATGGCTGATGCCGAAACATCCTCCTCACTGTCTGAAGAGACAGTACCCGAGACACCAATCCCAGATGAAGTACCTGCAACTGCAGAAATAGGCTCAGATTCTGAATCCGAAGTTTCAGATAATAAGGGGTTAGGCGGGGGTCGCTTTCTTGTGCCCTGTCCCTGACAAGCCACTTCCACCCGGGACACAAAAGTTTCCATAATAGCTGACAATGATTCAACCGTCAGTGGGGTGCTGGAGGATCCTGCAGACACCTCGAGGGGATCCGGTGGAGATACATGAGTGGCAGGGTCCATGTTAATTCAGGACACCTCTGCCAGAAAAAACAAAAAACTTTTTTTTTTTTTTTTTAAAATAAAAAAATACCTCTTTTTTTTTTTTATGTGTCTCCCCCTAGCGCAATAGCGCCCCTCAGAGTACCTGCTTCTCGATCCCCACAGAGAGAGAGAGAGAGACCCCCAAGGCTCACCACCCAATGCAGAGAAGTTTCCAACCAACTGCAGTCAGCGTCTGTCTTTTACAGACTGGAAAGATCTGTGTTCGTTTTCCCGGGTAGAAGGACGTGGCTCCGCCCCCTGTGTACGCCTTCCGGCGTTCCCAGCTCTCCACGAGGTAGCTGGGCTCATCAAACATGGCCGCCCCCATACAGGAGACAATAGACTCCAAAAACATGGCGGCCGGCGTGACCTGAGGACATTCATGCACCCGGTCTACGGCAAAATGGCGGCGGACCGCCGAAATCGTTTTTCCCAGCACATCCACCTGCATCTCTGCTAAGTGGCGGTTTATCGATCTGCAGGAGGTACACTACAATTAAGGTAGGATTATACCTCCTATGTCTGCTGTAATACTACAGTCTGCTGGGTAGAGTGTTAGCTCTCAAACCAAGTCCACTTCCCACCAAACACATACTGTATTTACAAGGGGGACTTTTAGTGTCAGATATATACTGACCATGTATGGAGGGGCCCATAATTCATACTGCCTCATAACGAGGAAAAAAGGGAACGTTTACTCACCATACCGAACCGACAGGCACCCTCTCTTCACAATACCCTCTCCACCGGGGTGGGGGGTTGTGGACCACTCCAGACGCCTCGACTCTCTGGTTCCTGGCGTCCAAGCGAGACTTTTAACTCGCAAGGTCAGTCCCTGCAATGGGACTCCGTCGCGGCCGACCCAGCGCGGAGCTCTGGTCTGCACGCGCTCGTAGGCAGAAACCGGGGTGACCACTGGATCTCAACATCCAGCCCGTCGCCCGGCCCCGCATACTTACTTGAATGTGTCGCGGCCGACCAAGCGCAATGCAATGGTCTGCGCGCGCTCGTAGGCCGGCTGGGGTGACCACTAGTGTCGCCTAGTCCGGCGTATTTGCTTGAAGATCTCACAGGAAAAAAAAACACTGGAGAAAACTACCTAAAAAATTTTTTTTCTAAAGAAAAAATCTTGCCAGGACCAAAAAGATCCCAGCAAGGAACTTAGGTCCTTACTCCTGACTAGACAGAAAAAAACTGATGCCTTGTAGCAGAGAGAGGGAGGATATACCCTCAGGGACTGCCCCTAAGGTGGAGCCAGAACGTTTTTTCTTTCTGCCTAGTCCTGCTCCTGCGGAGACAACATAACCCAGTTCTTGTCAATCAAGAAGACTACGTCTGTCAATGAGCGACAGAGAAATGAAGTTATAACCATTCTGCTCTTTCTATACTGCATGTGCATTTTCCACTCCCTGGCATACATTTATAATATAAAAACCCCATATACAGCTCTAGTGAATGGGTTTTAGGTTTTAGTTCTATACCAAGAATGCCCCTTTACATGGCCTTTTAACAGTCAGATATAATCCAAACAACTAATATATGGCTCCTTTTATTTCATATGTGGTTATTTACTTTTAGGTCTTCAAACATACCTTATGGTTAGTAGATCAACATAAGTGAATAAAAATAGATGTGTATAAGTAACTGTTGTGTTTTCTAATTCTTTATTTACTCAAATTTTCAATGTCAAACTCAGGATAATAAAATTGCCTAAATCAAACTCTGGGCAATACTAAAAAATTATCCAACATGTGGTATATTCCATATATACATCTTCTTTCCGTAATATTATTCTCTACTACCAGAAAGGCTTTTGGATTAACTACAGGTGTTACAAGCTCTTCCCTGTAGCTGGTAGTGTTTGTGTGAAAACTCACATGCACCCTGGTCGCTACAGCTAGCTCACTAATATAAGTAAATCAACAAGTTATAAAATCAGGACAAATCTACCCTAAGAACTGAAGCCACTTAAAAAAATGATGGAAAAAAAATAAAAAATTTGGTGGAAATCCTAAAATAGGTTTATCAGCATACTTGATCTACATGATCTTGGCACAATTGTATTACTATATTAAATTATTACTACATTAATTATTGTGCTGTTGAGGTCTTAAACACTAAAGATTTTGTGCCCCTAGGAATAAACAAATTCTGGCTAGATACCTTTGCTAGTCTGTCTGAGCTAAAAATTAAACAGACTTGACAGCTATACATATAGGCCTTTAGTCACTAGCTGTATCCATCATGCTTTCTATAGCAAAGCATAAGACCCTGTTCACACTGGGGCGACGCTGCTCGCACCGCGACCTTGGAGCGGCCGGCACGGACTTCATATCATTGAAGTCTATGCAGGTCGCTCCGGGTCGCCCCAAAGAAGCTCCGGACCCTTTTTCTAAGTCGGAGCGACTTGTGTCGCTCCTATTAGAACGGGTCCACAGCTTCTCTATGGAAGGCGACCTACGGCGACCTGTCAGGTGACAGGTTGCCCCAGTGTGAACGGGCTCTAACAATAAAACATTATAGATACTGTATGTATTAAAAAAAAAAAACAAACACATTTTTTAGCATTGGGTAATGGCTGATTAAATGACTTAACACGTTTTGCTTGCTGGCTCCTTGCACCTAAGGCCCTTTCACACGGGCAGGCTGCTTGGCAGACTCCGCTTTGCACAGCAAGGGATAGCTCCGCTGATTCCTGCTGAGCAGGCAGATGGCAGGTCTGTCTCTGCTCACTGTGGACCTGATCAGACCGTCCATCAGTTTTTCAGGTGGACCTGATCAGACCCTTCATTCCCCTATGGAGCAGTGGATGTCATCTGTGACTTGTCCACTGACACCCGCCGCTATCCGATTGGATCCTGTCTGCCAAATCCAAATCCTATTTTCCATCCATCTAGAGGATTGAATAGGATCAGATAAAAATGGAAGGGTGGTCCCTTTTCATTCAATCTCCCCATGTAGGAGAGCAGGACTCTTGACAGGTCCATCTCAGCACTAATTCTTTAAGGACCCTCAGGTCACCAGAACTAAAAGCTATTACTTTTCTGGGGACAACCCAAATTTTGATTTTCTTTTGCTTTCACTTACAGAAATAATTGTAAAAACAGGACAAAATAGAGAAGGTGAATCTCCCCAGACCGCAACAAAAACGAACAAGCATTTAAATCCCTCTTCCCAAAACTAAAAATAGTATCATGCTCACTGTAATTTCCCTTTCCTGATGCCTATCCATGACAGCATACTAATGGTAATAGCCCCTCCCACTGCCGACCACAGGAACAATGTATAGATATAACTAGTTACATAGTTACATAGTTAGTGAGGTTGAAAAAAGACATCAGTCCATCCAGTTCAACCTGTGATGTGTGTGTGTGTGTCTACTGTTAACCACACATTGTATACCCCTGTATGCTGTGGTCTTTAAGGTGCCCATCTAATAGTTTTTTGAAACTATCAATGCTCCCTGCTGATACAACTGTTTGCGGAAGATAATTCCACATCCTTACTGCTCTTACAGTGAAGAACCCCCTGCGTATTTTAAGGTTAAACCGCCTTTCCTCTAGTTTTAGTGAGTGGCCATGCGTCTTATTGTATTTCCTTTCTCTGAATAGGTTTTTCCATATGCTAGGGTTTCCAGTACAATATTTGTACATTGCTATCATATCCCCCCCTCAATCGCCTCTTCTCCAGAGAGAATAAGTTCAGTGCTTGTAGTCTTTCCTCATAGATGTCCTCCATTCCCCTAATTATTTTTGTTGCCCTTCTCTGGACTTTCTCCAGTTCCAGCACATCCTTCCTGAGGACCGGTGCCCAGAACTGGACAGCATACTCCAGCTGTGGCCGGACCAGAGTCTTGTAGAGTGGGAGAATAATCTCTTTATTTTTGGAGTGAATCCTCTTTTTTTATACATCCCAGTATTCTGTTGGCTTTGCTTGCAGCGGCTTGGCATTGCATGCCACTGCCAAGCCTGTTGTCTACCAGTACCCCCAGGTCCTTTTCCATCCTAGACTCACCCAGAGGTCCCCCCCCCCCCCCAGTGAGTAGCTTGCTTTCTGGTTTCTGGCACCCAAGTGCATTACTTTACATTTTTCAACATTGAACCTCATCTGCCATGTAGTTGCCCACCTCATAATTTTGTTCAGGCCCGCTTGTAAGGTTTCCACATCCTGCCCAGAAGATATTGGCATGCTTAGTTTAGTATCATCCGCAAATACTGAGATTTTGCTCGATATCCCCTTCTCTAGATCCTTTATGAATAAATTAAACAGGATTGGCCCCAGGAAAGAACCCTGGGGGACCCTGCTTTCCACACCCGCCCAATCTGAGTACTCCCCATTAATCACCACCCTTTGCAACCTCCCCTGGAGCCAGTTCTCTATCCAGGTACTCACCTTATGGTCCATACCTACCTTCCTTAGTTTGAACAGTAAGCGTTTGTGGGGAACGGTGTCAAAGGCCTTTGCGAAAGTCCAGGTACACCACATCCACAGGCTTACCTTTATCTAGGTGGCAGCTCACTTCATCATAGAAGGTTAATAGATTGGTTTGGCAAGAACGATTTTTCATGAATCCATGCTGATTACTACTAATAATATCATTTTCATTACTAAAGTCCTGTATGTGATCCCTTAACATCCCCTCCAAAATCTTGCAGACTACATATGTTAGGCTGACCGGCCTATAGTTACCCGGGATATATCTCGGCCCCTTTTTAAATATTGGTACCACGTTGGCTTTTTTCCAATCAGCTGGCACCATACCTGTCTGTAAACTATCCTTAAAGATCAAGAATAATGGTCTGGCAATCACCTGGCTGAGCTCTTTAAGAACCCTCTGATGCAAGCCATCCGGTCCCGGTGATTAATTTATGTTAAGTTTCTCTAGTTTAGTTCTAAGTCTATCTTCTGTTAGCCATGGCGGTATTTCCTGAGGTGTGTTGTTTAGTTTGGCCTTACAAGCTGGGCTGGTGTAGCCCCCCCAATTCTTTTGTGAAGACTGAAGAGAAGAATTTATTTAACACTACCGCCTTTTCCCTGTCCTCTGTGACCAAAACTCCCTTATCGTCTTTTATGGGGCCAATGTGTTCTGGCCTCGCTTTCTTACTGTTTATATACTTAAAGAATTTCTTGGGGTTCTTTTTACTCTCTTCTGCTATATTTCTCTCGTGTTCTATTTTAGCCGCCCTGATTTCGTCTTTACATTTCTTATTACACTCTTTGTAATGCTTGAATGCTGCCAATGACCCCTCAGTCAGTATTTTTTGAAGGCCTTTCCTTTAGCATTAATATGAATTTTTATGTTGGAGTTTAGCCACCCAGGGTTTAGTTTTGCTCTTTTAAATTTATTTCCCTTTTGAATGCACTGGTCAATCCCTTTGTTAAGTATGCTTTTGAAGCACTCCCATTTTTCCTCCGTGTTCTTTGTTCCCAGGGTTCTATCCCATTTGATATTTTCTAGCAGACAGCGCAGTTTTGGGAAATTGGCTCTTTTGAAATTCAGTGTCCTTATATTGCCCTTGTGTTTCCTATTACTGTAATTAATACTGAAACTAATTGACCTATGGTCACGGTTTCCTAAGTTGTCCCGAATTTCTATATCTGTGAGCAGGTCTGTATTGTTGGTAATCAGTAGGTCAAGTACCGCATTGTTTCATGTCGGTGCATTCACCATCTGACCCATGAAATTGTCCTGCAAAACATTTAGGAACTGCCAAGCCTTGGCTGAATGCGCGGTTCCTTCTGCCCAGTCTATATCTGGATAATTAAAGTTCCCCATTATAATGACATTTCCCATCCTTGCTGCCAATCCTATTTGTAAAAGGAGGTCCGCCTCCCCCTCCTCCCTCAGGTTGGGGGGCCTATAGCATACGCCCAATATTACTTTCCCCACAGTGCCTTCCCTTTGAAGTTCTACCCATAGGGATTCTGCCTCGTCCATAGCTCCATTATTAATATCATCCCTCATATTTACCTGTACAGTGTTCTTAATATACAGACATACCCCTCCCCCTTTTTTACCTTCTCTATCTCTGCGATAAAGGGAATACCCCTGAATGGTCGCCATCCAGTCATGAGAGCTGTCAAACCAAGTCTCTGTTATCCCCACAAAATCTAAGTCCTCCTCAAACATCAGCAGCTCCAGCTCTCCCATCTTGTTAGCCAGGCTTCTGGCATTGGTATACAAGCCTCGTAATCGGTTTATCGGTGATCGGTTACAAATATGCTCATTTGATGTTTTTTAGGCTGCTCTTGTGATTTCTCCCCATATCCCTCCTGGGTTTAGGAGCTCCAAACACCCTACCGCTAATGTCCCCATTTCTGCCCCTGGATCTTGCTTTCCACTGGCTAATTCTACATCTGTACCCTCCCCCCCATCACCTAGTTTAAAAGCCCCTCTAACTTTTCGGCCATCTTCTCACCCAGTACGGCTGCACCCTCCCCATTTAGGTGCAATCCGTCCCTACCATAGAGCTGGTGGCCGACTGAGAAGTCAGCCCAGTTCTCCAGGAACCCGAAACCCTTCTTACAACACCAGCTCCTCAGCCACTTGTTAACTTTCCTAGTCTCCCGCTGCCTCTCTGGTGTGGCTCGAGGTACAGGTAGTATTTCTGAAAATACTACCTTGGAGGTCTACTCCTCAACTTAGCGCCTAAGTCCCTGAAATCGTTTAGGACTCTCCATCTTCCTCTGCCTATGTCATTGGTACCCACGTGTACCATGACAGCTGGGTCTTCCCCAGCCCCACCCAGTAATCTGTCCACCCGATCCGCGATTTGCCGAACCCGAGCGCCCGGTAAACAACAGACTGTTCGGCGCACACGGTCTTTGTGACAGATTGCACTGTCTGTCCTTCTAATAATTAAGTCCCCTACCACCAGCACCTGTCTTTCCTTTCCCTTTCTCCCAGCCTCACTGGAGGAGTTCTTCCCCTGGCAGCTAGGGGCGTCGCTCTTCTCCAGCAATACCTTGACTGGTTTCCCCAACATCACGCAATGGGGCGTATCTATTGGGGTGCTCCCGCCCAGGATCAGCCTCCTTGCCTTGTCCCCTTCTACCCCTCCTAACTGTCACCCCTCTACTCTGCTCTGATGCCTGCACCTCCAATACTCCGCCCACCTCTGTGCAGGCCCCAGCCAGCATCTGACTGGTACGATCCTGGCTTTCCTTCGGTATGGACATTTGGCTCAGTGTTGCCAGCTGCTTCCCTAGATTCAGGACCTGAGCTTCCAGGGAAGCAACGTGCTTACATTTTGCACATTTGTATTCGCCCTCGATCGCATAATTGAGGAACGCATACATATCACAAGATGTACACCGAGTCGCATCTCCACACCCGCCGGGCATTGTACCTACTAATCTAATGGGGATTTAGTAATTAAAGTCTGTCCTGTGTGGCTGCAGCCCAGCCATATAGTGGGCCCTTAGAATTAACTTTAGGAACTGCAAGGCGATTGTGTGTTAGAGCCTACCATCATTTGTTTCTAAAGAACTAGGTATAGCTATTATGGCTAACTAATGACTCTTTGCAAGTGTGCTATCATTGATCTGCTGGTCAAAGCAATCCCATTTTGAGATATGCAAACAAATGCCCACAGGCTCTCTTGATGCCGTGACAACAGCAAAGGTGTGACCTGGATGCAGCTTGAAGAAACTCCCCAAGAAATCTTAAACCAGAAACTGGCATCATAAAAGAGTGAATGTACAACTGGTAGGAAAACAATTGAGTACCATCCCTGATACACCTCCCCCCCAATCGGCACCAACATCCAAATCCCCCGGACAGGCCCCCAGAGCACACCCCCTCAAAGGGGCATGGCCCGAAAACCTGCCCCAAAAATGCCAACCCAGCACAATGGACAGCACCTAAAAGCTCCTGCAGCAAGTGCACTAATCTGGTAACAATCATCTCAAGCCCCTGATAGAACACAGGGGAAGTGAGGATAGAAGCCTAGGTAGCATCTTTGCTGATCTGAGAATCAGTAGTCTGCAGCCAAAAGCTCAGGACGCACTCAGATTTAGTAGAGTACATGTTGTCAGGAAAGGATGGAACCTGAATCCTATACCATAGAGTTAGTTGATTGCTGAGTCGACTTGACATGATGAAGCTAGAAATCTGCGCATCAGTATAGGATCCATCTCTGTTCACACTGCTGTGAGTTCCGTGAGGACAAAAGTGAATGGGCTATTGTGTTTGTTAACTTTTTATAGCTATGCACTGGTCCTGTGGGTGAAAGTGGGTGGGGCTACTACCACATGTATGCTGCCATGGAGGCACCAGCAAAAAGGTTTTGTCTTTAGTTATGCTTTAAAGCATTTGCTGAAAGATATACCTCATGTGCCAAGGGGGGGGCAAAGACTTTGCTACAACGCCGGGCAATACTAACAACTGTACAATTTTTAAAGTCATTCTTACAAAGGATCTAAAATGACTGGAATTCCTTTGCTTATTGATGTGTGAGAAAATAGGAGCCGAGAAGCTTGCAAGTAGGTTAATTTGATGACATCCAGCAAGTTCTCAGGTAAACTTTCTATACTGAATATAAAGCCTGCTCTAACAAATGCTAAACTCCAGGCAAACCCCTAAATACCTATATGAAATTCATATATGAAAGCTAATTTACCTCCCAAAGGATTTGTAAGTCTTTCCATGAATTCCTGGTAATTGTACAGAGACGACTTAGAGGCACACTTTTTCTCTGCTCATTTCGAGGTCTGGTCCCATCTCCTGGCTGTGAATTGGCAGTTGAAGAACAAAAGACTAATGGCCTTTTCTCTCCCCTGTTACCATTTTATTTTTATCACAAAGGGGTTGATTTACTAAAACTTCAGAGTGCAAAATCTGGTGCAACCCTGCATAAAAAACAATCAGCTTCCAGGTTTTTTTAAAAAAAATCTTAATTGAACTAGCTGAAGTTAGAAGCTGATTGGCTACCATGCACTGCTGCACCAGATTTTGCACTCTCCAGTTTTAGTAAATAAACCCCTAAGCATTATTTGATTTTAAAAAATATATTATGACTTTACTAACAGAAACCTGAATAATCATGTTTAACCACATACCTTAACTGCTTGCCGACCGCCGCAAGTAGATTTACTGCGGCGGTCAGCCCCTACCAGGCAGAGTGACGTTAATTAACGTCACTAGCCTGGGAGGGTCTGGGGAGCGAGCGCGCGCCCGCGGAGGCGCGCTCCCGCTCCCGCGCGGTCACGCACCCCCCCGCGCGTGTGACCAGCGGACCCGATGTCCGCCGGCCACTCGGCGATCGGCGGGGGAGAGGGAGAATGTCAGGCAGCTTGTGTAAACAAGCCACCTGTCATTCTCCTCGCTGTAAAGACACTGATTACTCGGATCTAGTATGTAGATCCGTTGATCAGTGTCCTTACAGCTAGAGCCACAGCCAATCACAGTAAGAATCACGCCCCTAGGGACACACACAGCCCCTCCCTCCCAAATAAAGTTAACCCCTTCACTGCCAGTGTATTTTTACAGTAACAGTGCATATGTATAGCACTGATTACTGTAGAAATGTCACTGGTAACCCCAAAAGTGTCAAAAATGTCAGTCAAGGGTCCGATCTGTCCGCCGCAATGTCGCAGTACCGCAAAAAAAAAATCGCAGATCGCCGCCATTACGCGTTAAAAAAAAAACAACAAAAATGACAAAAATCTTTCCCTTTGTTAGTAAACGCGATAACTTTTGCGCAAACCAATCAAAATACGCTTTTTGCGATTTTTTTTTACCAAACATAGGTAGGATAAAACAAATTGGCCAAAAATGTTAAAAAATTTTGATTTTTACATTTTTTTTTGGGGGAATTTCATATAAAAAAATGTGAAAAATATTGCTATTTTTGCAAAATTGTCGCTCTTTTTTTGTTTATAGCGCGTGATCAAAAAATCGCACAGGTGATCAAATACCACCAAAAGAAAGCTCTGTTTGTGGGAAAAAAAGGACGTCAAATTCGTTTAGGTACAGCGTCGCACGACCGCGCAATTGTCCGTTAAAGTCGCGCAGTGCCGAATCGCAAAATACCCCCTGGTCTTTTAGCAGGAAAATCCTCCGGGGCTTAAGTGGTTAATATGTATTCATCTGCGTGGAGTTTAATAGCTATATAATCATAGTAAACATAGAATTCTTGGAAAATATACCAGCTACAGTTCTAACTTGGTAGAGCTGATAAACATGTAGAATATTTTATAGCTACAAACAGAACCATGTAATTGTGTGTCCTGACCATAAAGGCCTAGAGATGACCTTTGAGAAGTGCAATCCCCATTTTTGTTAATCACCATTCTTCTGAATTCTGCGAGTTTTTATAGTTGTGATGGATAAAGATCACAAATATAAAGGCTACATTTATCCTAAAAAATAGCTTTGACAAAAACCACCTGATGGTTCTCCAGGTGAGTTGCCCACAGAGCCGAAGAACAATGAACCTTGCACAGATGGTTTGCCTATGCATTCCTGGCAGTTAACTCACGCCTGGGAGGCAAGACAGCCATTGCAAATAGTGTTCAGTAACAGTTGACAAACTGATTTTAAGCTCAAGTAGCAAATTAAATTTTCCTGCACAACACATAATTTTTCCCACTGACCTTTTTTCTAATGAACTCTAATCAGTGACAACTGGCCTAGAAAAGTGGTGCCTTTTCCCATATTTAGGAGATAGTCCACCACTAATTGGCTTTAACTGTGAGAACAAGATAAAACTAATTAAAAAGGAACTATTTAAAATATTCAGCTATCCTACGCTGAATACTTGTAAGTTCATTCCTTTTAACACTGAGAGAATTATAATGTACTGGATTTTCCTGTGATTTTCTCTACCATTTAGAGTAGATCTCACAAAAAAATTGTTAAATATGTATTATATATACACACACATTTTTAATAGTAATAATACATATATACCTAAACATTGCTTGCTCAGTAGTTTTTAAGCCCATTTGCAGGCAAAACCCAAACCTCCTCTCCATCTCCCCCCTCATTCTTTCAAGGTTTTGTTTACTGTATATACCTTGTGAAGGACTTTAAAGACCCCTTCACATCTGAGTGATTTGGAATCATGGGCAGAATGGGTGTGATTCTTACCGCATTTCCAATCATGGTAAAATTCATTCATAATAAACATCCCAACGTGGTGCCATTTTGATGTGATTGTCATGCAACAAAACACAAAAAATTGTGGCAAGATGTGCCTGGTTCAGTGGCAAAATTTGGTACATCAGCTTCTTTGGTGCAACGCAAGCACATAGGGCAGCCTGTTCAAGTATATGGGCCCCAAGTCAGCTGCTGGGGTTAGTCAACAACTCCATTGCCTAGATGTGCCCACACCAGCCAGTTTCCTTTTGCAGAAATCACCGCTTCTGGATCCTGAGAGAACCCCACAGACAGCCATTAGGAAGTGTGCATGCAATGCAGTTAGAATGTGGGTGCATGAAGAAGGACCCTGCCTCTTGTAAATGGAAGAATGAGGACCAGAATGGCATGTGACTACAGATTTAGGTAAGTGAAAGGGGCATTTAGTTAATTTTTATGTCAGAGATTAGTTGGAAGGCAGTTTAAGCTGGACAGTAGTGGTAATGAAAAAACAGATTAAAAAATAAAGTTCTATTTTTGGTGCAAAAATGTTTGGCTTCACTTATTTTGTGCTGTGTCCAGAGATTTGCAATTCAGGATGGCTGTACATCTGGGCAGAACATTAACATGGATGTTACATTGCTGCATTGCATTTAAGAAGATTATGCATTTTAAATGGCTAAGAAAAGGAAATGAAAAAATCTGAGCGTAGTAAATTTACATATTTATTGTAGAACAAGGCAATTGGCAACTCGCATGTTAACAGTTAAAAAGCTCACTTCTCAAAGTCAGGCCTCTGATGATTTAGAGCTCATTGTAGCAGAGAACCACAGTTCAGTCCAGGAAAATGCACAAGGCTTTCAGCTGGATATACCTGTGAAACGAAGACACCAGGGGGTGCCAAACTAAGTGCAACATACTCAGCGGCTGTAGCGGTCTAGATGTTATAACCAGGGGCCTTCCAGGGCGGAAGTAGGAAGCTGGTGGGGGGCTCTGTGGAGTGCAAAGCAGACCGGGTGTGACATCACACATCAGCGGGATGTTGGCAGATGTGGCTTCCTGCATCCTGGCAGGCCCCTGGCTACAACATCTAGATTGATGTGGCTACTAAGTTTCTTGATGGGACTCCCCACCTCCCATGCTGAGTGGTGCCACAGATTGGACCATTTGACATAAGCACCATTTGACATAAGCCCCATTTTTTCATACCCGAGTTGCCCAATTTGTGTGCACCTGCTATTGCTGTATATGCTGCACTTAGTTTGGCACCCTCTGGTGTCCCCTCAGTTTCACAAGTACATTCAGCTGACAGCCTTGTGCATTTCCTGGATTGGACTCTGGTTCTCTGCTGCACTGAGATCTTCACCATTACAGGCCAAACTTTGATGAGGAGTGAGCTTTTAACTGTTCACGTGTGAGTTGCCAATTTTCTTGTCCTACAATAAAAGGAAATTTACTACACTCCGATCACACCCTCTTCTGTTCTTATGGGGTACTCCTAGAGAATATTCAGTCTCCTAGAGGTACCGCACTGAGTGTCAAGGGGCAAGCAAGAGTTAAGCCCAGGAGTTCCAGCTGGACTTTATGAACTTTTTTTGCTGAACCCATTACATCTCCACTAGCTCACGCTATCCCAAGCTTATACCAATGCCCATTATAAATTTTTATGCATTTGAAATGGGCTGCAAACACACTTTAGTGCACCTGACCTTTTTGGGGAATGCACTGCACAACAATAAATGCTACAGTACCATGCATTATGGTAAAACACCCAATTATTGCAATTCAAAAGTGTGATGATGGCTTAAAAAGTGGAAAGTAGTTACAAATGACCAGGGCTGGTAGATGCAACATTGGTAAATTCTGATGTTATTTGGTGAAATCTGGATTTCCATTTAAAACTGGCAATCAAATCAGCGCTTTACGTGAGCTTTAAAAGCTTGCTAATGTTCGGTCAGTGACAAACCATGAATGACTGGCAAGCAGATTTGCAGCCATCTTTTTGCTTTATAACTGTATAGTATACAATGATTCTCCCTTTCTTTTGAAGATATTTTGGCACTAGGAGACTCTACCAGAACCAAGCTTATTTAAAACTGATTGCATAGGTTGTGTTTTACCCATCACCACATGAAGGACTACACCCATTATATTCCTTGTCATATGTTCCTGTGGAAAGGGGCATACAAGTACAAAAGTAATGTGCGCAAAAATTGTCCAGAAGTCAAAGATTCAATACATAGCTGCAATGGCAGAATGGATTCAACTGTGCCTTTTATATTCTAAACCTTTACTGCATCTGCAATAGTTACTATGTTGTCATCCAGTGATAGCTCACCAGTTATCCTATACTTTTTCGTCCATTATGAAGAAAGTTTAAATCTTGTTCATATCAAATCTTGTATCAAACCAATACCTTTTTTCCCCCATTGGAGCCCCACTGAGGAAGGGACACAGTCGAAGAGAGTTATTACTGGAACAACTGTCCTCACTGAAAGATTTTGCCCTTTGCTTCTGTTCCAGACAACTCACCACTTTATACTTTCCCTCACTTTCACTTGACATGGTCACAAGGAAATTTAGTGGGGGAATGAGATAGCAATAAAAACCTGAAAGGGGTTCTAACCCCTTTTCTACTCGACCCCCCCCCCCCACCAAAAAAAAAAAAAGGAAGAAGGATATTAGGTAGTTAGGGTAGCGCTTTCTATCTGCACTGCTGATAAGGGGAAAAAAAAGCTTTAAAAATAATAGCATTATCACCTCTAGAAATGTTAGAAATAGGCTTGTTACTTAAAATTGCAGCCTTCAAGCCACACTCCACTTGCAGTTTTAATTTAGAGATGAGCACATTTATGCTGTCTGTAGTTATGAGAAGCACTTGCATGTGAAATGACACTTATCTTTGTTGGAATGCATGATTATCGTCAAGTACCATATACAAAATTACACCAAAGTAGCTGCAAAATCTCTTCACCTGTGAAAACGTGAGGGAGTAACTCCCTGCAGGCATTTAATAAACACAGTGAGCCAAATGAAAGGGTGTAAAAGGCAAATCTAATTGTATTAAAGCAAATCTCATTTGTAAACTCTGTGTAATAAAATCTTAAAAGCAAATGATTCCACCCTTGAAGAATAACTGCAGCAATAGTAATTTTAGAAGAGAATTCCAAGTATAAAAAGAAAAAAAAATCATGCTTACTCTTTACGTGGCTTGTCCTGTAGTAGACTATCCCACAGCAAATATAACATTTTGACTGTTAATTAAATTCTTTAAAATGCTACATTTCATATTGAAACAGATAAAAAAACATGGCAGAGCAAGTGTGAACATTTACAAGAAAAATTTAGAAAAAAAAAAAGAAGAGCCTGGATAATTCTAATTATTGGCTTCTAAAACACGGTCTGCAAATTTTAGTAGACTGCATTCTAAAATGCAGTCTGCTAATTTTCTTAAGCTTAAAATACACAATTATACTCATTCTTGTCTATATTGAACACTTTGTTTAGAGCTGAACCCGAACCACCCTTAAAACTGGAAGACACACACACACACTTTTTTTTTTAAATAGTTTTACTCCTTTTTTATGAGTCTTTGGTTTGTTCCAATTATATCATGGGTCCTTTTACCAATCTTCTTCCACCGGCAGTGAGTGGATCCCGATATTGACATGGTGCCCGTACTGCAGCATTCTCCTGCAAGTCTGCTACAATTTTATTTTTTTTAGCCCACCTAGGGAATTAATTTTGGTGTTTGCTAAAGAATGTTTTGGATAAAGTTGTAAGACTTATAACTTTTGTCAGTCTTAAGGGCCATACACACTAAGATTTTCTGAAGACTTTTTCCTTCAGATTTACCTTTTATATGTAGTGCAAGGGCCTGCCAGATTGCATACAAATTGAAAGTGTTTAGGTTTGACTTCATATTATATGGTTTTGGTAAGTCTAAAGGAAAAAGTCTTCGGAAAATCTTATAGTGTGTATGGCCCATTAGATTGCCAAAGAAAAAGACACCGGAAACTGCTCGACTGAAACATAAAATCAGAAAAATACCAAAATCCCTCCGTTTGGTTACTGGAAGCAGTTCAGATATGCGAAAAGCGCCAAAATAAGCCAGCACAAAAGCTGCCTTAAAAAAGTAAAGCTTCATAACTAGAAAAGCAAACCGAGGAAGTCATTGTGCAAAGTCACAAAAATATAGAAAAAAAATAGGCCTTCTGGCATCGGGTGCAAAATTAATCTTCCTTTACCCCCTTAAATCCTGCTTGGCCACAAAATAGCTTGAGCAAGGTGGGAGTCACAGCAAACAGAAGAAAAAAGGAGACCCCAGCTAGAGTCTTCACCAAATGGCTGTAGGAAACATGCCATTGCATTTTTGAGAAGCCACAAAGGCCAAGATAGCATGTTCCGTAGGGGCATTATAGACAAAACCAGCTATACCAGCAAACCTTCCACTTTCTCCACGTGGAAAGTAATCCACCCACATATGAGCAGCGACTGAATGCATAATAGCATTATAAGCCAAATCAGATCCCACAGATACTCCAGACAATGGGTACCCTCCTCATCCACCCCAGAAGCAATTGGCAAATTCAATGCATCTGGAAATGGGACAGGGTCTGTGACATCATTCACTTCACCAGATGTGTACTTAGCCTTAATACAAATGTTGAATTTCAAACACAAACACCAAACGTCTGAAGATCTTAATGACAAAAAAGGAACTGGAAGAAAGAATTGACCAGAAAAAGAAGTCCCTTATTGTCAGTCTCCATCAGAATGCACCTATCAGCGCAGAACTGCCCCACTGCTAATAGAATGTTCTTTGTAGCCCTTTTTCGAATCCAAGCATCTGGCCAGGCGCCAGAACACCAATGTGATTCAGATAGCCTCATCTTTGGAACTCGCCGCATCAGTAAACAAGCAAAAAAAAAAACATAGCAAAAACCAAATCCAAATGAAAAAATGATCCACCATTGCAAGTCTCTAGAAAATTTGACCAGACCTCCAAATCATCCTTGAGTTGGTGTGGGCAAAGGGGGCTTCAAACCCTAAGTCAAGAGATATAAAAACAAGAGAAAATACAACATACAGGCAACATTCTACAAGCAGAAGCCAATAGGCCTAAAATCAACTGCATTTCTTTTAATAAAACTTCACGCCTTCTCAGAAAAAAATGCAATCAAACTTTTCAATTTCTCAAATTTAGCTTATGGCAAATGAAACTCCAGGGACGCGATGTCAATTAGGATGCCTAAAAATTCCAAGTAAGTAATGGGGAGACAGGTCCTTTCTGTAGCCAAAGGCACATCAAAAGGATCCTCAAAAACACCAAACAACTGTTACAATCATGAACAAAGATTTGAATCCAGGGGACCGACAAATAAAAAATCATCTTAACGTATAACACAATCCTGACTCGAACATGGGGAATGTTTCAAAATCAGGACAAGACAAAGCACACCCCATAGGTAGACGCTAGTAAAAAAAAAATAAACCTTCAAAATAAAAACCCAAGGAATTGAAGGCTATATGAGAAATTAGGAAAAGCCTAAAGACTGACTTGATGTCCGCATTGGACAACTGGACCAAATGATTTAATTTTAACCATCACGTCCTCAAAAGTCACAAAAGAAACTGAGCACAAGGCCTTGTCAATATCGGCATTCAATGAGTCTCCTTTAGGAAAAGAAAGAAGATGTATAATGTGGAAGGCATTAGGTTCCCTCTTAAGAACCACCATCAGCGGAGAGAATCGAAAATTCTCAAATGGGGGAAACTGAAAAAGGACCTTTCTCTCAGGAAAGAGGAAAAACGAACTTCAAAAGTATCCACTAGCCAGAAAAGGAAGGCAGAGGAAAGCCCTCTGCAAAATCTTCAGTTAGAAGAAGCACCTTCTCCCTGCTTAGGTACAGATCCAGCCAGGGGCACATTCTTTCCAGACTCACTGGCATGTAGGCTCTTGGAAAAAATTTCCCACTGAGATTGAAGGCCCAACACTTCACCACAGGATGTGGCCCTGCACAGTAAGAAAATGCATACCTATACTTGCAAGAAGTGTCCCAACGACATCGATTTTTGTTATAGCAAAACAGCACTTCCTGTAAACCATGTTGACAGGGTTATCTGGGTTTTGCCTGCTATTCGCAGCCTTTTGTGGGAGGATCAAGTTGAGCCACAAGCCCACATCCTTCATTCCCCACTTAAGCACAGGACGTACTGCCAATTTTTGGCGGAAGGATTCATCATAGTAATACCAGCCCAAACTGCCAAAGTTTTTGCAGGCCTCCAACACATGATCTAAGTGCTGAAACAGGACCCCCACTAAATTCAGGTCTCTAACACTGATAAAAATGCAATACGTTTGCAACCAATTATGAAAGGACCGCAGGATAGGCCTAGGCCTATCCCCCTCCTCTTCATCCTCTCCCTTCTGTCCAATTTCAAAACAAAATTCTTGGAAGCTGGAAAGAGATAACAAAATCCCTTTTCCACATTTTGTCCTTGATACACAATGGCAAAAGATAACCTAAAGGGGAAATCTCACAAAGCATCACATCCTACATGCATGTTTCAGGTACAGATAGTCTAGCAGCAACTGATTAGGGGCAGAAAGAGGCAAAGGCACAGCACCAAGCAATAGGAATGTTACTGTAACTGGCTGAACAGGTGACACAGGAATAGAGGCAACAGGGGGGGAAGCAGAGGAAATAATGGGAGCCAAAGAAGAAGCAGAAAGACCAGGGGAAGAGAGAAGCTTTAATAAGAGCAGACAGGGAACCCACAAGTTCAGATGTTGTACTGAATTCAGAAGCACACCAGGAGCAGTGTGTGTGGATTCCTCTGTAGGAGGCGCTGCCTTCCAAAAGAAAAGGCGACAATCCACTGAAAACCGTACCCAGAAGCAGGTCACTATGCTGTGCCGGTGTTCTGTTGGACTTGTTGGTTGTTAGTAGCAGTCATTACTAACAATGTGCAGTCATTATAGCGTGTACCGTAATGTACAGGCTGCCGGTGGTCTGTAAAAACAGCAACTCGTCAAAATCTCCAACTATTCCTGCTGTAGACTCACTGGAATTGACGTGGTTGGAGATTTTGATGAGTTGGAGTCTTCAGCAGAACACCGGCAGCTGTGGAGAAGCCGCTGCTTGTCTGGCAATCGAAGGAGGGGGGGGGGCGGGTGCCATCATCTCTGCAGCAGCCATTTAAGGCTCAGAAAAGCCATGTCTGCTTCTGCTCATGGCCAGCAGTGAGTTTATTATAGCTATTTTTGCTGTAAAACTGACCACTGCAGGTAAACCTCCAACTGCGGCCCTTGTATACTGTCCCAAAGGAATTCAAGAACATTCCAGGAATTCCAATTGGATCATTTTGGATCCTATATTCGCATATTTAAAAAGGGACAGTGTCCCCATTTCATCAAAGTACAAGAAATGCCATTAACTGTAAAGAAAATAAAATGGGCTGGGCGGCCGCAGTCCCAAGAAAGTGGGCCCAAATGATGTGCCCCCTTTGCACATTACAATATACATAGACTGCAAAGCTCCACTATAAAGTTAATAAAACATAATTGCTCTACAAGCTATTTTGCATTTAGTTATGAAAATGCTCTTTATATATTTTTTATTAAATACAACTGCTAGGATTTTCTAAAGTGCTAAAAATTCAAATGCGACTTTCTTGCAATATAGCAAATTGGAGGAATTCCATTTATCATTTATGTATAAAATACCCATAGAAACATTCCTGCTGTTTAACTGGCTTAATGCATTTTTCTAGAAGTTTACACCGAACTGAAAGTGAAATTCAAAGCATCATAATCATTAATAGGATTTTTGTTTTATGTAGATACTTAGGGGTTGATTTACTAAAGGTAAATCGGCTGTTTCCTTTGCAAGGGAATTTTCCCCAGAGCTTAGTGAATGAGGTGAAACTCTTCTGACTTCAATCATCCAAATCATATACGAGCATAAAGGCTGTTTCTTTCATTGCAACTAATTGGGTATTCTTTGCAAAGTGAAATTTTACTGCATTTACTAAGCTCTTGGTAAAATTCCCCTGCAAAGGGTAACATTCCTTGCAAAGTGAAAAGCCTAATTTGCCTTTAATACCTCAACGCCTAAAACTGATGACTAAAAGGGTGCACATAATGACCCTTTTTTTATTATAACATTGAGATGCTCAGGTGCTAATAAGGAGGTAGATTCTTCAATTTTGCAGTAAGGACAGGCTAAGTTAAAGCATAGGTAACATGTCCCATCCATTTCCAGGGTGTAACATGTAACATGTTAAGAATGGACCGCCCCTCGCACCCCCTGATTCCAGATCTGACAGCTAACGGGGATCTTCTCTTCACCCTCCACCCCTACTAGCTGTCACAATTTAAAAAAACGTGGCCCAGCAACGTCACTTATTCACAGTGTCCTGTGAATAGAAAACTACAAGGTCCAGCATCCTTTAAGGCTGTCAACTTTTAGTTTTCAATGAACTACCATGGCGCTGTGGAGCACTGTGGTAGTTCATTCTCTATTCTTGTCCCATATGGGATGTTTAGACACACAGATACAATCTGCTGATCGCTAGTGCAATGCTTTACAGGCTCACAAAATAAAAAAATAAATGCACATTTTTTTTACCTGCAAAAAAATGTGCATTTATTATTTTCTTCTAAAAAGAGAGTTTGTCCTTTAAACCAGTCTCCTAAACAGAGCAAGGTACAATTTATTTTGCCAGCAAGACTTACTTTATTTTATCACCCAAACTGTAAGTTAATTTTAATGTGCTAATCTGGAAACTATTTCATAAAAACTAAATTATAGAAATATGCCCCACTTTACCAAAATCTTACTGTATTTGTTTTGTGTTAGCGTAATTTTTACATGAACCACAGACCAATTTTCATGTGTTGTATAAATGTCCCAACCTATGTTTCTGAATACTTAGGCTTTGATTGGACTACAGAGAAAAGAGCAAGCTGTTGTGACATGTTCGTTTATACTTTAGCAAGATGGCTTCCTGCCAAAATACAGGCTCTTGACTAAATTGTTTGCTACGTATGTCCTAAAAAAGTTTCACTAAGTGCATGTAATGGATTGTAAATGTGATTAGAGGAGAGGACTCACTTCACCCAAGTGTTTATATTGCATTCAAGTGCAGAAAGGTTCCAAATCTATTGTGACAATGGAAACTGCAAGAGATTCCAGGTGGGAATTGAAAACTTTATGCCATTTTATTTAGAACTAGAGCAATTGGCTGTAAATAGGCCCTAAAATAAAGGGAAGATAATAGAACTGGCAAAAAAGTTATGGTTACAAAATGCACTCGTTTGTGGACCAAAATAAACTTTTTGAAGCATACATTTAGTAGAGATATAGCACTATTCCCATAACCCTTAAAATTTAGCCAAACCAAAAATGCAATATGCTGCAGCTTCCTAGAAGTTATTATTATTATGATTCTGATTTTATATAGCGCCAACAGCTTGTGCAGCACTTTAAAATGAAGACAGACAGTACAGTTGCAATACAATTCTATAAAATGAAGACATACAGTACAGTTACAATACAATTCAACACAAGAGAAGTCAGAGGGCATGGCTCGTTACAGCTTACAGGCTAAAAATGTGATGGTTGCATTGTTTTTCTTTTAGTTTCCTTTTGTTCCCCCTGATAACCCCTTGGAATAATGCTTCATGTCATGGGTGGCTTTGTTCAATTGACTGCATCTATAGTGAGTGATGGGTGCCACCCAGTCTGGTCTTCAACATGTATTGGGTTGTCCCTAAAATTATTTAAAAAAAAATTGTCATCAAATAAAAGTCCCAATCGTGATAAATGAGTGAGTAAAATTCCAGAAACGTAAAGTAATATATATCAAAGATTAGATGATGAGAGCGTCATGATGAGAGCGTCATTAAGGAAAGGTATGAAATCCACCATCCTGTAGATTCCAGAAAGGCCACATTGTTGTAGAGCTCAGTGATCTGGAGGCAGAATACTTCTTGCTGGTGATGGCTGCAAATTTTTAAAAATACTGTACTGTATGTAGCCAAGTGGCAGCTATGTCATTCTGCAACTCGGGGCCACTCCCAAATGAGACTGAGATGTAGCCTTTTTCCCCCTAGTGCTCAGTGCTGGGATGGTAGCATCATTTCCTGCCAGCAGAGTGGAATCCCTTCTTTCATCAAGCAGAGCATCTTGGGACATATAGTCCCACAGCCAGGACATACTGCACTGACAGGACTACACTTACGAGAAAGCTGGCAACCAAGGAGGACACTGGGAAAGGAGATAAATTCCACTGCTAAGGGTAAGCTCTCTCTTAGGAAACAGAACCTGCAGCTACAGAAGCGAGAGGCTAGGCTCTCGGTGTGAACAGGTGCCGAGGCCTTTCTGTGAGTGAGCATAAGCCCTTGAGGCAGATCCTCAGCTGCTAGCCACTCTGCTTGATGAAAGGCTATCGGGGACCACTCTCACGCGCTGAATCTCTGGGTTGTCAGGTTGCCATCAGGCATCTGACTGCAAATACTTAAGAGCCTGTTCTGGGATATCCTATTTCCATGAGCCTTGGCATCTCCAGGATTGGTGAGAAGGCAGAAGCTCACCCTCAGTATTACATTCAGAGACACTGAATGCAGACACCTTTACCTCACTCTTTTTACATCAAAAGCCTTTTGCTGGGAAACACCTTGCTTGTTCTTTTCACCTTTGCTGATTGCCATTTCAAAGCAACATCTTTATAGCTAGCGGAAGATTCATTATACCAATACTTCAAGGACTCCTTCAAAGGAATCAGTCTACATCACTTGTTTATCTTAAAGGCAAACTCTCACTCAGGCTTTACATTTTGTGTTTGTGGTTTCTTTCCGCCTGTGGCATCAGGGCTTAGAGGGAGCTAACTGACAAAGTCAGTCTTCACTCACCTCTCTTGTACTTGTGGTCATAGGTTTTTCCTTAAGATCTGTTCGCTCCTACTGCCAGGTTCACTGGTATTACCATTTCATTGTATAGCTCTATAATTCTGTTTAATGCTAAACCCTGCAATTTGGGGAATTTCGTTGACCTATTAATCTCTAGTAAAATATTATCTTGTAATCTCTATTATTCCTTTTGATGTCTTTTGCACTTACATAGTTACATAGTAGTTGAGGTTGAATAAAGACAATAGTCCATCCAGTTCAACCTGTGTAGGTGTGTGTGGACATATTCATTTCCCATACCCCTGAATGTTTTGATCTTTGAGATGTACGTCCAAGAGTCTTTTAAAAGTAGCCATATTCTCCGCAGTTACCACCATTTGTGGTAGAGAGTTCCACAATATTATAGCCCTTACTGTAAAAAAAAAACCCTGTGTAGCCTGAGGTTAAATCGCTTCTCCTCTAAAACGCATTGTATGGCCTCGTGTCCTCTTACATTCCTTGCGACTGAATCATTTTTTTTCCTATGCTGAAATCACCATTGAGGGATTTGTAAATCGCTATCATGTCCCCTCTCAATCCCCCAATTAGTTTAGTTGCCCTTCTCTGGACTCTCTCCAGTTCCAACACATCCTTTGAGGATTAGCGACCAGAACTGGACAGAGTACTCCAGATGTGGTCGGACCATGGTTTTATAAAGTGGTAGGATTATAGTTTTATCTCTGGAATATATCCCCTTCCTTATGCATGCTAATATTCTGCTGGCTTTGGCAGCTGCAGCTTGACATTGCATACCATTGCTTAGTCAATCTTCTACCAAGACTCCCTGATCTTTCTCCATTCTTGATTCCCCCAGAGGTTCCCCCACTAAAGCATATTTTGGGTTTAGGTTTTTAGTCCCCAAGTGAAATCTCTTACACTTCTCCAGATTAAACCTCATTTGCCATGTAGTTGCCCACTCTTATTTTGTTCAGGTCATTCTGTAAGATTTCTACATCATTATGTGAAGTTATTGCCCTGCTTAATTTTGTGTCATCTGCAAAAACTGAGATTGAGCTAATGATCCTGTCTTCAATGCCATTTATGAATAAATTGAACAAAATTGATCCCAGGACTGAGCCTTGGGGGACCCCACTTACCACTCCAGACCAGTCTGAGTATGCATTATTTATTGCCACCCTTTGGACACGACCCTTTAACCAGTTTTCTATCTAAGAGCTATGCCTGCAGACCTTAGTTTGTAAATTAAGTGTCTGTGGGGAACTGTATCAAATGCTTTAGCAAAATCCAGAAACACCACATCCACAAGTTTCCCCCTATCTAGCTCACAGCTCACCTCCTCGTAGAAGGTTAACAGATTGGTTTGACAAGAACGTCCTTTTGTAAACCCATGTTGATTATTGCCGATGATACTGTTGACTTAAGCAAATTATTGGATATAGTCCCTTATCATCCCTTTCAGTAATTGACATACTATTGATGCCAGGCTGACCAGCCTATAATTTCCCGGGATATGCTGCTGCCCTTTTTTGAATATTGGGGTCACGTTAGTATTTTGACAGGAACTGTACCAGGTGACTGGAGGAAAGCTATCTGCAAAGATCAGTAACAGTGATCTAGATATAACCTTACTGAGTTCTTTGAGTACTCTCAGATGCATTCCATCCGGTCCTGGTGATTTATTTGTGTTAATGTTATCCAGCCTTTCCATGATTTCACCCTCTGTTAGCCATAGCGGCATGTTCTGTGAAGTCCTGCTAACCATACAGTCATGGTCAGTATACCCCTCCTTTTCCTGTGTAAAGACTGAGAAGAAAGCATTTAGCACAGTTGCCTTCTCTGTGTCCTCTGTCCCCATCCTCCCATCATCGTTAATTATGTGTGCAACGTGCTCTGACCTCGTTTTTTTGCTATTGATATATTTAAATCATTTCTTAGGGTCCCTTTTACTTTCTTCTGCTATTTTTGTCTCTCAAAGTTGATTTTAGCCTTCTTGATTTCGTATTTACATTTCTTATTCGATTCCTTGTATTGCTGAAAAGCTGATAATGTCCCCTCCGATTTCTCTCTCTTAAAGGCCATTTTTTTCCCCCCAATACGTTTTTTTACATTATGGTTTAGCCACCCCGGTTTGGCCTTGGCTCTTCTAAATTTATTTCCCATAGGAATGTACTGTGAGTTGCTTTTGTTTAATGTGTTCCTAAAGCATTCCCATTTTTCCTCCATGGTCAGTGTGCCTAGGGTTTGGTCCCAGTGTATTTTCTCTATTACTGAGCACAGTTTAGGGAAGTTTGCCCTTCTGAAGCTTAAGGTCCTTATGTTCCCCTCTTGCCTTGCTATCTTGTGATTTAAGCCAAATGTGATCATCCTGTGATCACTAGAACCCAAGTTGTTGTAACGCTCCTGCGTTTTATGTATGATGTGGATTTACAGCTGCAGAAATATTCCACTTCAGTAGTCATGTAGAGAAACGCTGAGACACCAATCCCAACTCCCAAAGACTCATCATGTGTGGATGATCTCAATTCAGCAAGTAAATACACACACACTCAATAAGAAGTTCCTGGAGTGATCTATGTATATAGTAGTATAGAGGTGATAGGCTGAAGAGACAGGTTGAGTTGAGACGATAGGTGACAGACACTTGAGAGGAATGTTCTTGAATGAGATAGTAACAGGTGGGATGCAGATAGGTTAGCAATTATGTATGGTAGTAGATGATAGGATAGCAGATGACATACAGGAGAGACTAACCCAGTGCAAGAGCAGATGATAGTAGGCTCAAGAGCTAGCAATCTAGATAGTGCAGATGTAGTAACAGTCCTTAGTATGCAGAGCTAGACAGTGTAAGCTTTAGTATGAAGGTTATTGAGGTTTCCCCTGTGGGGTACTTATCACTAGTAGCAATGTAGCAGAGGAGAGGTTCGACAAGAGCGGATGATCCGGTAGCGGGATACAGGGATCAGCGCAGCGTGGTTCCGACAACGAGGTATGCTTGCAAGCATGAGAGCTTCAAGACAGGTTAGCATCAAGGTACATCTAGGCACACAGCAGGTTGAACGAACACATGTGAGTGAGAGCTGGTGATTTAAATAGCTGTTCAGTCCGGCGCTCAGTGATGATGTCAGCACTCTTAAAGGGAAACACACCTATATGTGCTTCATCTATCTAGGTAGATGGAAAGCACCCGGAAATTATGTGATAGGAGGCACTGAGAGTGCCAGAACCTTACAGTTGTCCCGGATTCCTACATCTGAGATTAGATCTGGGTCATTAGTAATTAATAGATCTATCACTGCATTTTTTCTAGTAGGGGGATCCACCATCTGAGAGATGTAGTTGTCCTGTGCGATATTCATGAAAAGACGGGCCTTTAGTGAGTGTGCAGGCCCCTCTTCTCAGTCAATGTCTGGATAATTGAAGTCCCCCAATAGGATGCCTGGCCCCAGCTTTGCCGCATTACCCAACAGTGATAGAAATTCCAGCTCTAGCTCTACCTCCCTTTAGTTGGGCGGCCTATAACATACCCCCACTATTACTTTCCCCTTTACTTCTTCCCTATGGAGTTCTACCCACATGGATTCTACCTCCATACTCATCCTTTCCATAATGTCACTCCTCTCTACCACCCTTGTGTTTGACTAGAACTTGTGTTTGCAGTAATTGTATTTTTTCCAGGTGTGCCAGAGGAGCTGAGGTTGTTCTTGGGGTTGAGGCGCAAAACAGAGAACCCAAAATGACCAAGCAGCTCCTTCGAGAGGTAGCGCTACATGTATATTTGACGTGGGCATAAAAGAAGACGCCAGGCAAACCAGACTTTGTTTTCGCTACATTTTAGCACTCAACATCCGCACCTGCCCGCCCCTAACACTTTGCTCAATCCCAATAAATTATTTTATACCATTTTATATGGCATTGCACCTGACTCTGCGATGTAGGCCTGTTTGTTCCACATTAACTACAGCCACAAAAAAAGGATTGAGGGAGAATCTCCCTAGCGCAGCCAAAGACAACAATAAAAACCCAACAAATGTTCTAGTCTTCCCCTCACTAGCCAAAAGTAAAAAAAAAAAAAAGTTTTGCAAAACTCCTTACTGCACCCATATGCAAGGGTTTTGCAGTGTGAAAACATCTTGGAAGAGGCTGCAGTCCCTCCCAAAAGTACATACACGTAGCTTGTTGAATATGGTTGCAACGGTACATATAAACTCAGTTTGAAGTAAATGGATTGGACTTTAAGTGCCTTTGCGGTGCTTTCTGGACAGCATTAATACTTCAATAACTATTACTTTATCTTTGAACTGTTCAGTAAGACTCAGTTAGCGTTTTTTCTTCAAAACAGACTTTTTTTTTTTTTAAGACGCCTTATCGTTTATACGGCAAGTATAGCCCCGGAAGATCACACACTTTATTCAGTATATAGGAGGCAGATTGGTATTGGAAAATATTAACTCTGTAAAGAATAGCAAGCTGCTGATGTATGTTTTTGCTGATGAACCAAGCATTAAAACACAAAATGATTTGTTGGAATCTTAAGGAACGATAAGTATATGCACTACACTTAGCTATGCACGGCTGATGGTCTCTGTAGACTGTGACTAACAGTCTTGTAACAATGTTTATTTAAACAGTAAGTACTACCAAGTGGCTGGATAAGAGCACGGTGCATGTGTAATACCAGTCTTGCCAGAGTAAATGAAAAACACAGTGATGATAAGCGACATATCTCCAACAATGTAGCCTCAGTATCGTGTCATTAACACAATTATGTCAGCACAGTCAATCAGCACACTGTTTTTTGACTTAAAAGCCTGAATGCCTGCTTTAAAAGTTGGAGGGCAATTCATTGAATTTTAAACAGTAATAACTCCACGGAGTTACAGGGCTTTGAAAACAACAAGGTTATACTGTACATCCAATAAAGCTTTTTGTTTGCTGAAAATATTCTGCAACAGCAGATATATATTTATTTTATCTGATATCAGTGAATAGACTTGGAAATTGAAGTTAGTTTTCAGGAGAGAAAATATGATAAATGCAGTTATAGAGCATCACGTGGATGCTGGAAATAAGAGGGATTAAAGGATACAATAAGGATGCAATGCACTGGTTAATATAAAACACACACACACAACCACCTGCACAAATATTAAAATCTTGGTATTCATGATATGATGCTATAAAATTGTGTACAAAGTGCTTTTAAACTAAGAACTCTCCACCATGGTCACCAGAGTTCCTACTAACCAGCTCTGGTCTCTGGCCTGGTATGGGTTAACGAGTATTGATGCAAGTATCACTAGGCATGGTCACAGTAGTGATAATGTTATCTAAAATAGAGGAGGGAGTAGGGAGCAATGGACTAGGTTTTCTCCTCCTCTCCCTGGCCTTAAAAGGTGTAAAGACTAAAAATGTGTGTGGTCCCCTTGAAGGGTAAATTCCACTGGGGATGTGCTGCGTTTTTGCCTCTAAAAAGGGACCCAAGACAGTGATCTAAACCTGGGTCTTCAAGGACCCCCAATAGGCCATGTTGGAAATTCTTATGTATAATTATGTATAATTTCAGTCTTTGCAGATGACACAAAGCTATGCAGTGGAATAACTTCCTTACAGGATGTCTCCAACTTAAAAGCCGTCCTCGATGCACTTTTGTTTCATTGGGCAACTATATGGCAAATAAGGTTTAATGTTGATAAATGTAAAAGGTATGCACTTGGGGGCTAAGAATATGCATGCATCATACATACTAGGAGAAAGTACAACTGGGGGAATCCATAGTGAAAAAGGATGTAGGGGTTTTGGTAGATTATAAGCTTAATAATAGCATGCAATGCAAAGCTGCGGTTTGCAAAGCAAGCAAAGTAATTTCTTGTATTAGGAGAGGTATGGACTCCAGAGAGAGATATCATTTTGCCACTGTACAAATTAGTAAGACCGCATCTGGAATATGCATTTCAGTTTTGGGCACCAGTTTTAAAAAAGGATATTGGAGAACTGGAGAAAGCGCAGAGAAGAGCAACCAAACTGATAAGAGGCATGGAGGAGCTCAGCTACTGTATAAGGAAAGATTAGAGGAATGTATCTAATTTATCTATAATTATTTATAATTTATAAAATTTTATCTCACTTGAGAAGAGGCGATTAAGGGGGGAGAAGGTAAACATGTATAAATACATAAGGGGCCCATATGGTGAACTTGGTGTTGGGACATTCACTTTAAAGTCATCACAGAGGACAAGGGGGGTACTCTTTACGTCTAGAGGAAAAGAGATTCAGTCTCCAAATACAGAAAGGTTTTTTCACAGTAAGAGCTGTGAAAATGTAAAATAGACTCCCTCCAGAAGTGGTTCTGGCCAGCTCAGTAGATTGCTTTAAAAAAGGCCTGAATGATTTCCTATGTGTACATAAAATAACTGGGTACTAATATTTATAGGTAAAATTGATCCAGGGAATATCGGATTGCCTCTCAGGGTATCATAAAGGGATTTTCTGTGTTTTTTCGCCTTCCTCTGGATCAACTGTGGTTATAGGATTGTGTATATGGGATTGTATGGTTGTGCTTTCTTTTTTATTGGTTGAGCTAGATGAGCTTTTGTCTTTTTTCAACCTTTTTATGGAACTATGGTTCTCATAAATACCAAGCTACGGACATTGGTTTAAAGCACCTGTGCAAGGGGAAGGAAATCCTGGAGACATTACCCGTTGTGGGTACTGGAAGACTGAGGTTGGAAACCACTGCTCTGAGAGAAGGATACAGTAAGTCAGATAAGAAGGGAGGGAGGGGGGCAGGAAAGGTTGGCTGGGTTGTCTGTGCCTGTACTAGACCAGTGGGGAGAGAGTATGTTTCTGTGCAGCTTTGTTACATTTGAAACAGAAAAATAATAGGTTGGAGGCATTGGTTCTAAAGTTAGATTTGCTTTTAAAGTAAAGAAAGATATATGCAATGTTGTTCAGTGTCTCTGGTTATTTTGTTCTCATGCACAAAATGGGCATTTGAGAGGGGATTTGGACAAAATCCTTTTGGTAAAAATAGGCAAATCATTCTAAAAAGGCAAAAAGTACAAATATTTATATTTTATTGTAGTACATCCAAAAGAAGCCAACACATTTTAGAGGTTCTATAGGACCCCCTTCATCAAAAATATGAACATTCACATAAAATGAATAATAGTGGAACAAACAGTCTATCCACTTGTGAAATTAGTGTTCACAACTACCTACATTGCTTGTCTATATGTTTCATTATGAGTATAGAAGAATATATGATCATCCTTACTTTTGTTTTACTTTTCTGATGCTAGTTAGTAAAAGGAGAGTGTTGAGCATTGTCTTTTATCGGAGTGTGCACTGCAATGCCAATACTATCTGGACAGCCCTTAAGTTTTGTTTAGGGTTTCATTTAGCCTTTGTGAACTCTGTTAAGTTCCAAACAGTCCAACTTACTCTCATACATGAAAAGAAATATGTCACAACATTTATTGAAATCTAAGATTATGATTATTTTTTTTATAATATTTGATGTAGATAACAAATCCTAAATAACTTTTCACAGTTAAAACAAAATTAAAAACATTAATTCAAACATTAAAAATATTACAAGTAAACAAATCCAAAATTAATAAAAATGTGAGCATTTGTGCTATCACTTTGATTTATTTTCAAACAAGCTTTGTCATTGAAACTGCCATGACACATTCAAGAAGCACCTTTCCTGTGTGCTCCAAAGCATTCCAGACTTAAAGATAACAGGCTATTACGAATTTTAGTATGTATCGTCGTAGGCCTCAGGGGGAGTTAGTGTTTCATAATTTATGACTTTGTAATCAAGTACTAAACTAATAAGTAAAACATTCTTTTCTTAATAAATTTCCAGCACCTAGACAAGTGTCTGACAGGGCTCTAGTTGGGTCCTCATACAACAACTCTATTCAATACAGCTGTTGGAGGCAGTGCACTTGTAAGCATACTGTGAACAAGAAGAGATGTGCTCATTTTTACTGGAAAGGGCAGAATACATACGGTTATCTTGAGTTAGGCAGGTAAATGTTGAAGCTTCTCATACAGTGTGCATTAAACACTGTAGCAAGTCAGAGCTGGACTAATGTCCTGGCTAGCAGACATCCAGCTTCATCTAACTCTTTCCTCCCCAGACGGATTGTTGTTGGCCCACCTTTTTTATTCATTGGATTTCAGTTTCAATCACTAAGGCTCAGCATCACATGTGGGCATTACCTAAGCTAGTCTTCATTCAAATGCAGTCTGCCAAGAACATCTGCTCCTCCAAATTGACATTCAAATCTTTGCATAAGAGCCAACCCAATGGTTACATCAGGGCCGAGGTCTCTTGAGAGAAGTATTAAGGCTGGCTGCGGTCATGGAAGCTATGTACAGCACTATTCCTGCCCATTCCAGAAACAAAGATCACCCACAGGCTCAGGCACCTACAGTACAGTGCGATCTCCAACAGAAAGACCAAGCCTGTGGGAAGCTTCTAGAGTGTGAGGAAAACCTGAGGGGACAACACTGATTTGAGAATAGAGGGACAGCGCTACCAGGAAATAGACCTCCCTATGCTATCTACCTGAGACGCTGCTGGAAACAGAGTGAGGAAGACATTTACCAGTAAAGACCACTGCTGTTGTGCCACTGGGTCTGGTGGGAAGGCTTTGTGGACGCTATTTGCGACCATCCCTAGAGATAGCCATTAGGAATCCTCCAATCAGCTACTCCATAGCTCTAATACTGCCTGCAGTCCTTATTGACTGCCTCAAATCATGCCACTGGTTAAAGAGCTCCAATGTTTAGCCTGTTCAATAGTCAGGACTAATGACTTCTCCTAACTGCTACTACCCCCCCCCCCCCCCAAGGTTCCACTCGCTAAAGTGGTATCACACCCCTGTCCGTTCTTTAGAGTGCACTCTAAACCAATGTATTATTATTGTCATTTATACTGCATTTAAAGCATATTTTACACTGTTTATTGCTGGCCTGCTGATACCTGCATTGATTCCAGTTAGTGATATAAAAGCAGGCCTTAGTAATTCTAGTATAATTACTACTCTGTTTAGCAGACTATGTTTATAATAATTTTGCTATGTGGGCATCTATAGAAACATAGAAACATAGAATGTGTCGGCAGATAAGAACCATTTGGCCCATCTAGTCTGCCCAATATATCTGAATCCTATGAATAGTCCCTGGCCCTATCTTATATGAAGGATAGCCTTATGCCTATCCCATGCATGCTTAAACTCCTTCACTGTATTTGCAGCTACCACTTCTGCAGGAAGGTTATTCCATGCATCCACTACTCTCTCAGTAAAGTAATACTTCCTCATATTACTTTTAACCACTAGAAAACTACTTAGAACCCCCAAACATTATGTATATTTTTTTAGCAAAGACTCTGGAGAATAAAATTTCGGTCATTGCAAAACTTTTTGTCAAGCGGTATTTGCGCAGTGGTCTTTAAAACGCCATTTTTTTGGAAAAAAATAGAAAAATCACATTTCACTGCATTTAAAAAATACTAAACAGTAAAGTTAGCCCATTTTTTTATATATTGTGAAAGACGATGTCACGCCGAGTAAATAGATACCCAACATGTTACGGTTTAAAATTGAGCCCCCCCCCGTGGGATGGCGACAAACTACGGTTAATAGAGATCTCAATCTGCGACGCTTTAAATTTATTTAACGGTTACCAGTTTAGAGGTAGAGTGTAGCTCTTTTTTTTTTAATTATTGCGCACGCTCTGGCGATCGCAGCGATACCTCACATGTGGGGTTTGAACAGCGATTTCATTCGCGGCTCGACTTGCGTATACGTTTTTTTTGTGCACGAGCTAACGGTGACGGGGGCGGCGAAATTTTTTTTTTTTTTTTCCTATTTATTTTTTATTTTTTTTAAACTTTATTACAGGTTTTTTTTTAAAAAAAAAAAATCTGATCACTTTTATTGCTGTCACAAGCAATGTAAACATCCCTTGTGACACCAATATATAGTGACAGGTACAATTTATGGAGGGATCGAGGGTCTAAAAGACCCTCGACCCCTCCACTACACTTCCCTGTATGCAAAACGCCAAAAACGGCATTTTTGCATACAGCCGTTTTTTAAATTTGCCGCCTTTTGCAGCACAGTAACCCGGAAGGGACGTCATGGACGCCGCCTCCGGGTTACGTCATCGGAGCCCCGATCGATGCCGTTTCCGGCATTCATCGGGACTCCATCCAGCCGGCAGACGTGCCAGCTGGGTGCTCGGGGCTCCCGGTGGGACGGGAGCCCCGGGCAAAGCCACGGAAGGTGGCGGGAGGGGGGGGGGACGTCCCCTCCCGCCCCCCGGGTAACGATCGAGCGGCTCCCGAGCTTCATCGGTCATTACCGACGGAAAGCCGACCGTCGGCTTCAAACCACGGTACCGGGGTGATGTCTCTAACTAGAGGCATCATCCCGGTATAAACCAGCAAAGTGTACCGATGTATCGGTACGTTACTATGCGGTAAGTGGTTAAACCTTTGCCCCTCTAATTTAAAACTGTGTCCTCTTGTGGTAGTTATTCTTCTTTTAAATATGCTCTCCTCCTTTACCGAGTTGATTCCCTATATGTATTTAAAAGTTTCTATCATATCCCCTCTGTCTCTTCTTTCTTCCAAGCTATACATGTTAAGGTCCTTTAACCTTTCTTGGTAAGTTTTTTCCTGCAATCCATGTACTAGTTTAGTAGCTCTTCTCTGAACTCTCTCTAGAGTATCTATATCCTTCTGGAGATATGGCCTCCAGTACTGTGCACAATACTCCAAGTGAGGTCTCACCAGTGTTCTGTACAGCGGCATAAGCACTTCTCTCTTTCTACTGCTTATACCTCTCCCTATACATCCAAGCATTCTGCTGGCATTTCGTGCTGCTCTATTACATTGTCTTCCCACCTTTAAGTCTTCTGAAATAATTACTCCTAAATCCCTTTCCTCAGATACTGAGGTCAGGACTGTGTCAAATATTCTATATTCTGCCCTTGGGTTTTTACGCCCCAGGTGCATTATCTTGCACTTATCCACATTAAATTTCAGTTGCCAGAGTTCTGACCATTCTTCTAGTTTTCCTAAATCCTTTTCCATTTGGCGTTTCCCTCCAGGAACATCAACCCTGTTACATATCTTTGTGTCATCAGCAAAAAGACAAACCTTACCATCGAGGCCTTTTGCAATATCACTTATGAAGATATTAAACAAAATTGGTCCCAGTACAGATCCCTGAGGTACCCCACTGGTAACATGACCTTGTTCTGAATGTTCTCCATTGACTACAAGCCTCTGTTGTCTGTCACTCAGCCACTGCCTAATCCACTCAACAATATGGGAGTCCATGCTCAATGACTGCAGTTTATTGATAAGTCTTCTATGTGGGACAGTGTCAAAAGCCTTACTAAAATCTAGATATGCAATGTCTACTGCACCTCCACCGTCTATTATTTTAGTCACCCAGTCAAAAAATCTATAAGATTTGTTTGACATGATCTCCCTGAAGTAAAACCATGTTGTTTTTCATCTTGCAATCCATGGGATTTAAGATGTTCCACAATCCTATCCTTTAACAGGGTTTCCATTAATTTGCCTACTATTGATGTCAGACTCACTGGTCTATAGTTGCTCGATTCCTCCCTACTACCTTTCTTGTGAATGGGCACGACATTTGCCAATTTCCAATCTTCCGGGACGACTCCTGTTACTAATGATTGGTTAAATAAATCTGTTAATGGTTTTGCCAGCTCACCACTAAGCTCTTTTAATAATTTTGGGTGTATCTCATCAGGACCCTGTGACTTATTTGTCTTCACTTTAGACAGCAATCTTAGAACGTCTTCCTCTGTAAAGACACATGCATCAAACGATTCATTAGTCATCCTTTCAAGTGGAGGTCCTTCTCCTTTTTCTTCTGTAAAAACTGAACAGAAGTATTCATTAAGGCAGTCGGCTAGCCCTTTATTCTCTTCTACATACCTTCCGTCCTTTGTTTTTAATTTAGTTAAAATCTATGTTCTGCTGAGGTTTATACTAAGTTTTTGCTAATATAATAGGCACAATAATTTCTAAGCATGTGTGTGCTCATTCTTTGGTTTTAAATATAGCCCGAAAAAAGGTATTTTCTATCTGGTGTCTTTAAATGTGACTTCGGGTCACAGAAAGATGTTGGAGATGAGGAGATGAGGAGTTGGGAAGAAGGGAGGTGGAGTTGCCATATATGTCAAAAATAGCATAACACTAACATAAATTCAAAAAACAAATAAAATACTTGAATCCCTCTGGGTCTGCCTTCCAACCAGAGAAATCTTCCCTTAGAATTGGTGTAGTATACAGACCCCCCCCCCAGGACAGACTGAAGAATATGATAACTTGTCGATTGAGGAGATAATTCAAATGGAATAAAGTGAGAGATTTTGATTATGGGTGACTTCAACATGCCTGATATTCAATGGAATGCTCAAACTGCTATTACAAGCAGGAGCAGGGATGTAATGGAAGCACTGAATGGGGTTTCTCTAAAACAGTTAGTAAAAATCCAAACCCAAGCTGATCATATCTTCGTGATCAAAAGGACATAATTTGCTGCAATGAGGACATTTCTAAAAAACAAATTGAAAGATTGGGGTAAAAACGACAGGAGCAAGTAATCAGTGGACTCTGTTAAAGTTTACCATCCTGGAGGCAACTAGATTATAGGTCAGGCAAGTTAGTAAGAATAAATGGAAGAAAAAAAAACAATATGGTTCACTAAAAAGGGAAGTAGGATAAAAAAAAAAAAAAATCAGTATATAGAAAATTAAAGAAACAGGAGGTGTAGCTGACAGAGAAGGGTATTAAAATAGGCAAAAGAAGGCCAGACACATTATCAGTGCTGCCAAATCACAGAAAGAGGAGGAAATTGCTAGATCTATTAAGAACGTAGATAAAACCTTTTTAGGTACATTAGTGATAGAAGGAAAAAATACAATAGGATCACTAAAATGAAAACTGGGCACAATACTTGTATTGAGGGAGACCTGGATATAGCAAACCATTTAAGCAATTACTTCTGTTACTCTTCTCAGAAATACATTATACTAACAATAACACACTGGGGAATCGCATTGGTTCTAGAAATAATGGTTCATTTTTAGGATTTCCGGAGAGGTAGCAGAGGAACGGGCTCGGTTAAAGCTTAATAAAAGCAATGGGCCCTGATGGTAAAACTTCAAGGTATAGTTGTTAGTAGGGATGATCGAACTTTTCAAAAGTTCGGTTCGACCAGAACACCCGAACTTCCCAAAAGTTCAGCCCGGATTTCAGAACCCTATTGAAATCAATGGGACCCGAACCTTTTGAAGCACTAAAACCCAATAAATGCCCCTAAAAAGTGCCTAGGGTTCTGGGTCATGCCCCAGGGACTATTAATCACACAAAAAAATTCTTAACAATTGTCATTTTTGATAGATAGGCAATTATTGAAAAAATTATTGAAAAAAAAATGAGATTTCTTTGGATTTAGTGTCTGGGGGGGGGGTCCAAAAAGTGTACCTGTGAAGTTTCAGCTCTGTAGCATGTCCAGAACCAGAAAAAAAAGGTTGTTTGTATTAGAATTAATATAGAACAGGGATATGGCTCCGCTATTTTCACACCTTGCCGGTTTTGTAGCAAGCATTTTTTTGGCCATTTTTTGGGGGTTATTGGAGGCAGGCAGAACATCAGAACTTCTGTATAGGGGTATATATACACACACACATGTATGTATATATACACCTACACACATATAGGTGTGAAAATAGCAGAACACTGCTTGCGCTAATGAAATAATTAACAGGCATATGTCTCCGCTCCTATCACACCTATATATGTGTATGTGTATATATACATATAAGTGTGTGTGTGTATATATACCCCTATACAGAAGTTCAGATGTTTTGCCTGCCTCCAAAGACCCCAAAAAAATGCCCAAAAAAAAAACGCCTGCAATAACACCTGGGCGGTTTTTTTTTTGGGGCATTTTTTTGGGGTCTTTGGAGGCAGGCAAAACATCTGAACTTCTGTATAGGGGTATATATACACACACACTTCTATGTATATATACACATACAAATATATAGGTGTGATAGGAGCGGAGACGTATGCCTATTATTTCATTAGCGCAAGCATAGTGTTCTGCTACTTTCACACCTATGTATGTGTAGGTGTATATATACATACATACATACATACATACATACATGTGTGTGTATATATACCCCTATACAGAAGTTCAGATTTCATGCCTGACTCCAAACATGTCCTCAAAAAAGCCCTATAAACGCCTGCAGCAAAAAGCAGGCTGACCGGCGAGAAGCCATATCGCTGTTCTAAGTGACCTAAGTGACCTAAGACCTCTATAGCGGTCACCCTGACATGGAAGGGTTTGGTCACCCTGCCATAGCAGTCAGAGTCAGTTAACCCTACACTACACTACGGTCACCCTGGCACTTAACACTTTCCCTACAGAAACTAGATTATTAAAGCTAACTAAAGTGGAAAAGAGCACCCTAACTACACTAGATATCCCTTTCCTCACACTAAAAATTGCTAAATGACACTTTGAAGCAGAAGTAACAGAACTGCTTCCACTCTTTTCCACAGCCCTGTATTACAATGCTAGGAATTTGGCGGGGCTATCTTATTTACTGGGGGGGCGTATTCACCAATGATTGGCCTCTGGACCCCCTAGTCACTCCAATGACATTCCTAGCATTCTCCTGCCCCCTCAATTGGCTTTTACTGATGGTTCTGGTCCAATCACGGGCTTTTATAGCCCATTTCCTGTCCCATTGCATTTTTGTCGGTTCAGGTTGCCGAATTCCAAACTTTTTCAGCAAAAAGTTCGGAATTCGGCCGAATTTCGAACAGCCAATGTTCAGGTCGAACCGATGGTCGACCCGAACTGTTCGATCATCCCTAGTTGTTAGGCCATTACCGGATCTTTTTAATTAAGCTCTTCTAACAGGGAAAGTTCCCCGGACAGCCAATATTGTACCTATCCGCAAGAAGGGCAGTAAGGTAGAATCTGGCAATTACAGGCCAGTGAGCTTAACATCAAATTGTAGTCAAGTTAATGGAATCGCTCCTGAAAAGAAGGATCATTGATCACTTACAAATACACAACTTGCTGGACCCAAAGCAGCATTGCTTTACTGAGGGCAGATTATGTCAGACTAACATTATTTTTTGACTATATCACCAATGTTTTGGACCTGGGTGGTGCTGTGGACATGGAATATCTTGATTTCAGAAAGGCATTTAAAACATAATGAGCTAATACAAAAAAGTTTCACAAGCTAGGACTTAACCCTTGGGTGGTTCAGTGGATATGCAGTTGGCTAAAGGATAGATACCAGAGTGTGGTTGTAAATGGGGTTCACTAGGAACAGAGACCAGTCACTGGTGGTGTATCACAAGGCTCTGTACTAGGTCCTGTTCTATTTAGTCTATATGTAAGTGATAGGACTAAAAGGTTTGTTGAGCAAGGTACGTCTCTTTGCTGGTGATGATACAAAGGTGTGTAATAGGGTTGATATCCCTGGAGGTGTCTGTAACATAGAACATGATTTGGCATTGCTGAAAGATTGGTCAAAGCAGTGGAAACTGAAGTTTGTTTCTAAAATGTAAAATAATGCACTTAGGGGAAAATAAACCCTTGAGAGAGTACAACATTGGGGGGGGGGGGGTACAGTGTTGGCCAGCACTTCTGAAGAAAAAGATTTGGGGGTACTTATTTCAGACGATTGCAAAATGAGCAAATAGTGTGACCAGGCAGTGTGAAAAGTGAATAGAATTGTAGGATGTATCACTAGAGGGATCACTAGCAGGAAGAAGGAGGTTCTGATTCTCCTATACATACACTGAACAAAATTATACAATGCAACACTTATTTTTGCCCCCATTTTTCATGAGCTGAACTAAAAAGATCTAAGAAAACCGGGACTCATCCATGAAGAGTAGTGGTGGACGAACATCGGCCGGGGCAGTTCGCGAAGTCAGCCGCAAATTTTCTCAAAAGTCTACGAACCGCGAGTTTGCGGCGGGCCCCATTGACTTTAGAGGCGAACTTTAAAAACCTTTAGGTCATATTTTCAGCCACAAAAGATGTACAAGCTGTGCACAAATAGTCCCAGCACATGGACAATGTCGTAACAGAAGTATTGGAATTGAAAAAGTTGCCCTAACTTTTTTTTTTTACATCAAAAAATATATTTTTTTTTTTCATAAAATCAGCCAGAACTGACAGCAGCCGGTAAATACATGTCTAATACATATAGGGTCCATTCCCACATCTGTAAAATGGGTCTGCATCCACAATTTGGCAGGACCTTTACAGACCCATTGATTTTCAATTCCAGTCTGAAAAATTAGGCATTCACAGGATACAGAAGTAAGTGTCGGCCTGTATAGGGCCCAAAAATTAGCTCACATGGGTTTAACTGACAGCAAAGATCTTAGTATTTGATGGCTGGAGGTACAGTAGGCATTCACAGTATATAGAAGGGTCGGCCTGTATAGGCCCCAAAAATTAGCCCACATGGGTTTAACTGACAGCAAAGAACGCAGTATTTGATGGCTAGAGGTACATTAGGCATTCACACAGGATACAGAAGTGTCGGCCTGTATAGGCTGCAAAAATTAGCTCACATGGGTTTAACGGACAGAAAAGAACGTAGTGTATTTGATGGCTGGAGGTACAGTAGGCATTCACAGTATACAGAAGTGTCAGCCTATATAGGCTCCAAAAATTAGCTCATATGGGTTGAACTGACAGCAAAGAACGGAGTATTTGATGGCTGGAGGTATAGTAGGCATTTACACAGGATACAGAGTGTCAGCCTGTATAGGCTGCAAAAATTAGCTCACATGGGTTTAACTGACAGCAAATAACGTAGTATTTGATGGCTGGAGGTACAGTAGGCGTTCACAGGATACAGAAGTGTCGGCCTGTATACGCTGCAAAAATTAGCTCACATGGGTTTAACTGACAGCAAAGAACGTAGTGTATTTGATGGCTAGAGGTACATTAGGCATTCACAGTATACAGAAGTGTCAGCCTGTATAGGCCCCAAAAACTAGCCATTTATTTAGCGAAGACAAGGACCAGGAATTGGTTGTGGGTGGATGGCGGTCTGGCAGATATTTGTGGCCTGTGATGAGGAATTTCAATGAAGAATGGTCTAATGGTCACATGTGTTGAATTCCTCAGAGATCCATGCCTCATTCATTTTTATAAATGTGAGGTAGTCTACACTGTCATGAGCTAGGCGAGTGCACTTATCGGTCACTACCCCCCATGCTGCGCTGAACGTCCTTTCGGACAGGACACTGGACGGGGGGCAAGCCAACAGTTCCATTGCAATTTGTGCAAGCTCTGGCCAGAGGTCAAGCCTGCCCACCCAGTAGTCCAGGGGTTCATCACTCCTCAGAGCGTCCACATCAGCCGTTAACCCAATGTAGTCAGACTGTCGGACACCTTTTTTACGCTCCAACATTTGAGCCACAGAAGCCTGCCTTTTTCCAGAACAACATGACAACGGCATCATGGAAGGTGGAGTGTTGGACAACTGTGAGGAGACAGGAGAAGAGGCTGGACGGTGAGAGCCTGGAGTGTGGCTTTGTGGGTTCTGATGGTGTTGTTCCCACTGGGCTCGGTGATGGGATTTCAGGTCCCTAGGTGAGTGTTGGCTTACCGCGACTTATGTGTTGACTGCAAAGGCTGCAGATGGCAACACTTGTTGTCAGCAACGGACACATTAAAAAAAACCCACACTGCGGAGCCATGTGCCAGCGTCCTGAGAGCGCCAGATGTGACTGTACATGGTTGATGGCTCGCTCCTGATACATTTGAAGTCTGCTTTGTACCTCTTGTGCAATGCAAGTTCTGCCTGCCTCTCCTCCCTATCTGCCGGTCCGTCAGTCCACCAGTTCTACAAATAATAATTGGCCAGTAACTGTTGTCACTGTGTGTAGCACAGTTAACACAGCAAAAGAGGCCAAATTTTTGCAGGACTAAAATACTTTCATAGAAAAGTATACTGTTAAATAACACCTCACTTCAATCTGTGGTATTGGGGGGCCACATGTTTATTACACCAGTTCTACAAATAATTGGCCAGTAACTGTTGTCACTGTGTGTAGCACTGTTTACACAGCAAGTGGCCAAATTTTTGCAGGACTAAAATACACTCTTAGAAAATTATACTGTTAAATACCACCCCACTTCAATATGTGGTATTGGGGGGGGGGGGGGCACTGGTCTATGACAGCAGTTCAAAAAAATTGTCCCAGCCCTTTAAATGACTTTTGTGGACATTAACAGAGCGATTTGTGTCACTGTAGATGACGATCTCCAACTGCCCCTAAAGCACAGACTGGATACCTGTCCCTATACTGAAGAGAGAGACTGGACCTATACCGAAATACCAGCCCTGAAAAGGACTTTTGTGGACATTAACAGAGCGATTTGTGTGACTGCAGTCGAGTTCTAACTGCCCCTAAAGCAACGACTTGATACCTGTCCATAAACTGAAAAGATACTAGTAGACCGATACCGAAATAAAAGCCCTGAAAAGGACTTGTGGATCTTCACAGAGCTATTTGTGTCTAGCAAACTCTCCCTCATGAGCACAGCAGACCTCTCCCTACACTGGCAGAAAGCGGAATGTGAAATGGCTGACAGCTCATGTCTATTTATAGGGTAGGGGGCATGTCCATGTGCTGAAATGTTTCAATTGGCTGTCCCGTTCCACCTGATGGCGGTGTCATGGGTCAAAGTTCTCCCCAATGTAAAGGAATATGGCCGCCGCGAACTACGCCATGTGTTCGCAAACTTGGCGGGTAGCGAACAAGCAAAATTTGCCGCAAACCGACTGCCGGGCGAACCGCAAGGCCATCTCTAATGAAGAGAACACCTCTCCAAAGTGCCAGACACCATCGAATGTGACCATTTGCCCACTCAAGTCGGTTACGACGACAAACTGCAGTCTGGATGAGACCCCGATGAGAACAATGAGCATGCAGATGAGCTTCCCTGAGACGGTTTCTAAAAGTTTGTGCCGAAATTGTTTGGTTATGCAAAGCGACTGTTGCAGCAGCTGTCCAGGTGGCTGGTCTCAGACGATCTTGAAGGTGAAGGTGAAGGTGCTCGATGTTGAGGTCCTGGGCTGGTGTGGTTACGCGTGGTCTGCGGTTCTGAAGCCGGTTGGATGTACTGCCAAATTCTCTGAAACACCTTTGGAGACGGCTTATGGTAGAGAAATTAACTTTCAATTCATGGGAAATAGCTCTGATGGACATTACTGTAGTCAGCATGCCAATTGCATGCTTCCTCAAAACTTGCGCCATCTGTGGCATTGTGCTGTGTGATAAAACTGCACATTTTAGAGTGGCCTTTTATTGTGGCCAGCCTAAGGCACACCTGTGCAATAATCATGCTTTCTAATGAGCATCTTGATATGTCACACCTGTGAGGTGGATGGATTATCTCGGCAAAGCAGAAGTGCTCACTAACACAGATTTAGACAGATTTGTGAACAATATTTGAGAGAAAAAGGCCTTTTGTGTACATAGAAAAAAAGTCTTAGATCTTTGAGTTCAGCTCATGAAAAATGGGGGCAAAAACAAAAAAGTGTTGCGTTTATAATTTTGTTCAGTGTAGATCTTTAGTAAGACCTCATAGAATACTGTGCCCAGTTCTGGAGACCTCACTTACAAAAATATATTGATCGGATAGAACGAGTCCAGAGAAGGGTACCAAAAATGGTGAAAGGTCTGGGGGTCAAAATATATATTGAGACCGACTTCAGGAACTTAATATGTACAGTCTGGAGGAAAAAAGGAAAGGAGAGACATGACTGAAACCTTTAAAAACATCAAGGAGGTGCATGAGGTTAGGTAGGGAAGTTTTTCAATATGAAACCAAAATCAAGAACACAGGGACATGACCTAAAACTAACTGGAAGAAAGTTTAAAACTCCATTTTAGAAAGTATTTTACTGAAAGGGTAGTTGATGCTTGGAATAAACTTCCAGCAGAAGTAGTGACACAGTTAACAGTACATGGCTGCAAACATGCTTGGGACAAACAGATCTATCTATAAAAGTTAAAGGAAAAAAAAAAAAACACAGGCAGACTCAATAGCCTACTCTGACTTTTTTTTTTTTTTTCGGCCTTCACCTTTCTATGTTTCTATGATTTAGTATAGAAGGGGAGCTGGGGTATGTATATTTCCTGCTAGAGAGCTGCCAACTGGACATCAATATAGGTACTAATGTGATTGGTGGTGTCACCACTCTAGTCTATGGATCTAAATAAGCTTGTCCAATTGTAGTGGCAACTGTTAGAGAAATTGGGGCACATATCTGACATACCTGTTGAAGAGTTGGTAAAGCAATTCTGTGTTTTTTATCATATGATCTGGAAGGTAGCTTTTATAGAGAGTTTAATTGTACATTTATTTGAATGAATGGAGGGAATAGTTTGAAGGGAGGGAAGCAAGATCACCTTGATTAAAGTGGTATTAAACCTTCCCATATACCCAGTGAATTGAACAGCCTCAGATAAACATATTAACAAATACTCCTACATAGGTTTTACTTGTTTATCTGCAGTCTTCTCTTCCTTACACCCCTTCAAAAGGGCAGAAAAGTTATAAAATCCTTATTAATTGGTTAGGATCACACAGGGGGCGGAGAGGTTGCAGTTATGGTGTGTGAGAGCTGATTGGAGGAAAGGCCAACCCCCTCCTCCATACAGCAGAAGAACTGTGTCGTGAATAGACAAAATATATCTCATGCGTTGGAAAACTCCTCAGAAATGCCTCATGCGGATAACAGAGGAACGAAGCACCAGAGAGACAAAACACTTATATCTGTAGGGTTTACTTATCTCTCTCCACAGTTCTATGTGCTTTGCTCAGATTCCATGACTGAGGTTTACAACCACTTTAGGTAACATCTCCCTGACAATGAGAGGTAGCTCTCACCAGCTCTGGTATTCCTTGGCAATTTTATGGATAATAGGAGAATAGTGAAGAGTAAAGGTGACATATTCCTAGAAATAACTAGTTTGAATTGGAATGTGGAAACTACAATGTTCTTGCCATTTATTGTACTCTGGGGTAGGCAAGTAGATAAAAACAATTAACTTTTATAAAAGTTCATGCATTAACCTGGGAAAGGATCGGATATGATCAATATGCTGGATTAATTGCAGGACTTGGAAGAAAACAAGCAAGTGAAGATTCAACAGAAATGTTGAAAAATAAGGTGAGGGGGAAACCCAGTCTGATGGCTTTCTCTAATGCAAAAACGGCCAAGATAGCACCACCAGTAAAAAAAAGCTGAAGCTTTTGGTTAAGTGTAGATAATGAATTGCCAAAATTTACCTGTAATAAGTTCATTTGGCAATGGGGAACAGCCTTGCAGTCTATGATGTTCTATGGTTGCCATGAGCCTTCTGATACCTAAGTGGACAATTGCCCTTCATCAAAGACTGTATTAATATTGGTAAAATAAGCTTAGCCATCAGAATATCCAATCTGTTGGCAAGCATTTCAGAAAGTGAATTAGCATCCTGTTTCATTACAGATATGGGGCCATTGGAACCAGGAAGGAGCAGATCCTTTCCTTTTTTGGTAATAGTTTGATAAAAGAATAATTGGCAAGTAGGTGTTTTGATTTGGAGAAAACTTATAAAGCGGAAGAGGGAACCCTACCTCTTTAACCAGAACTTCTTAAAACTCATAGGATTTGTGCAGATGGAACCATTGAGATGTTTAGGCACTTTCCCAAAAACTTTTTTTTTTCCCAACAAACCCCAAAACTTAACCTGAGCGAGCATCCCAAAGTCTATCATTTAGCCTCAACCAGACATTACAGAGCAGTTTCAAGTTAACCTTTTCGGTGGTACAAGTCTTTGCTGTCAAGATTTTGTCATAACAGACAAAACCTGCTTAAACTGCGCAGGGTTGTTCTGTTTGAATGTAGCATAACTCAAAATTCACATCTAGATTGGGTCTCCCTCAAGTAGCGTATTGCTTTATGTGTATTGCCACCACTGCACCTTCCATGGAGATTTACGGTAAATAGGTCATCAGATGAGAGTGTCTAAACTGCCATAGGCCCTCCCCCTTAGGGTAGCTAAAAGGATAACTATTGAGTGGTCAGAGATGACACTAGTTGAACTTCTTACTGGAGTGAGGCGTGCTAATAATGACCCAACCTAGTTTGGTCCATAAAGATCATTACAAAGATCATCCATATACTGTTCTTGCTCCTTGTGGACTTCTAGAATGTCTCTTTCCAGTAGAAGAAGGATTTTGGCATTATATTTTGACTGTGGTATTTAGACATGTCCTGAACCTTTAAGCCATACATAATACAGGTCATCCAGTGTAGGGATGTTCGCTTTCATTAGGTATTAGACTGCTCTAAATTGTTGGAAAAGGAAGCTCCATTTATGTCCGAAATAATGAATTTGCCAGCACTGGTAATTCTTATTGTGGCTTCTACTGTGCCAGCATGTGTGCAGGGTGTAAGACAACACTTCTTCCCTTACATTAAACATGTCAGAGAATTCCAAAGTGGCAAACAAATGACTGCTTTGGCTGTCTAAAACCACATACATCCTGATAGCTTTATCTGGGTACCCCGGAAGAAACACTTAAGGAAAATTTTAACATTAATTTTCTCTGAAAGTCCTTGGTGACATACTGTAGCTCATACATCTCTTCAGATTTGGTAGTAATTTCTTTTGCATTTGCGCGCTATTCTTTTTTAATATGCATGTCTTTTGGTTCATAGCTGCAGCAGCTTTGGAAATACATGGGTATGCTCCCCCAAATTTTTTGCCTGTTTATTATGTATTCGGTCTGACCAGACTATCGAGGTTGAGCAGCCCTCCCCACCCCCCACACACACCTGTACTCAATCAGTGTCCACCATCGAGTGGATATAGGAGGAGTCCCCTGTAGTGCATTTGCACATCTTCCCCAGCAAGGAGTGTTATCTCCAAGGGTTAGAAGGGCTGGATTCATCTCTTTTTCATGGATAGTGTAGGACCCACTGATAATGGGGTACTTTGACGCAGTAGTGGGCTTGAGCACGATATGGCCATATGGTGGGACCAAACCCCCATTTTTATTTATGGACTCTCTTCAGATTTGGTAGTAATTTCTTTTGCATTTGCGCGCTATTCTTTTTTAATATGCATGTCTTTTGGTTCATAGCTGCAGCAGCTTTGGAAATACATGGGTATGCTCCCCCAAATTTTTTGCCTGTTTATTATGTATTCGGTCTGACCAGACTATTGGGGTTGAGCAGCCCTCCCCACCCCCCACACACACCTGTACTCAATCAGTGTCCACCATCGAGTGGATATAGGAGGAGTCCCCTGTAGTGCATTTGCACATCTTCCCCAGCAAGGAGTGTTATCTCCAAGGGTTAGAAGGGCTGGATTCATCTCTTTTTCATGGATAGTGTAGGACCCACTGATAATGGGGTACTTTGACGCAGTAGTGGGCTTGAGCACGATATGGCCATATGGTGGGACCAAACCCCCATTTTTATTTATGGACTCTCTTCAGATTTGGTAGTAATTTCTTTTGCATTTGCGCGCTATTCTTTTTTAATATGCATGTCTTTTGGTTCATAGCTGCAGCAGCTTTGGAAATACATGGGTATGCTCCCCCAAATTTTTTGCCTGTTTATTATGTATTCGGTCTGACCAGACTATCGAGGTTGAGCAGCCCTCCCCACCCCCCACACACACCTGTACTCAATCAGTGTCCACCATCGAGTGGATATAGGAGGAGTCCCCTGTAGTGCATTTGCACATCTTCCCCAGCAAGGAGTGTTATCTCCAAGGGTTAGAAGGGCTGGATTTATCTCTTTTTCATGGATAGTGTAGGACCCACTGATAATGGGGTACTTTGACGCAGTAGTGGGCTTGAGCACGATATGGCCATATGGTGGGACCAAACCCCCATTTTTATTTATGGACTCTCTTCAGATTTGGTAGTAATTTCTTTTGCATTTGCGCGCTATTCTTTTTTAATATGCATGTCTTTTGGTTCATAGCTGCAGCAGCTTTGGAAATACATGGGTATGCTCCCCCAAATTTTTTGCCTGTTTATTATGTATTCGGTCTGACCAGACTATCGAGGTTGAGCAGCCCTCCCCACCCCCCACACACACCTGTACTCAATCAGTGTCCACCATCGAGTGGATATAGGAGGAGTCCCCTGTAGTGCATTTGCACATCTTCCCCAGTAAGGAGTGTTATCTCCAAGGGTTAGAAGGGCTGGATTCATCTCTTTTTCATGGATAGTGTAGGACCCACTGATAATGGGGTACTTTGACGCAGTAGTGGGCTTGAGCACGAAATGGCCATATGGTGGGACCAAACCCCCATTTTTATTTATGGACTCTCTTCAGATTTGGTAGTAATTTCTTTTGCATTTGCGCGCTATTCTTTTTTGTCTTTCAAAAACATTTTATTAAATTTCTTGGTGAACATGAACATGTAAATAACAGTGGATTTACAAGGACCGTATAATACAATGCAAATTAATATTAGACATGTAACAAGGTCAATAACAAAAGGGAGACTTAAGAACTCTTAAGATTTGAGGGGAGAGAAGAAAATACAATATCATCACAGATAAAAGTGAATGAATAGGTAACTGTTATGGGGGGGACACAGTAAACATATTGTGAATCAATCAGAATGTGTAAATCACATGGGAATCCGTCCCTTAATCCAGACACCCCCAAAGGGGATCATGCTGTGTCCGGTTCACGGGAGGGCTCCACGGAGATGGGCCGTGTATTTTCTAAATAAGAAAGAGCGGATAATAAATGGAGGGGGAAAAAGATAGAAAAGAAAAAAAAAAAAATAAAAAAATAAAAATAATAGGGGGACCCTCTTTTAGTATTAGCGAAAGGAAGCTATTTGGGAGGGTGGAATGTTTGAGGGTTAGAAGGCTCATATGCACCATATATGATAGTATGTAAACGTATCAGGTGTGGTGGAGGGGGGGGGGGGGTGGGAAGGGAAGAGGGGGATGTAGGAAGGGCAAAAAGGGGAGGTATTGTAGAAAGCAGATCAGGGATAGACTAGACAATTAGTAATCAACAACTTATCAAGATAATGATAGAGAGATACCAAGCTAGCATTATGAAAAAGAAAGAAAAAGAAACTTTGGGTTTAGTTTGATGCTGAAGTGTAGTTCACATATACATCAGATTTAGTGAATTCGAGCCAAGGGGCCCATATCTTGTAGAATTTATCAGGGGATTCTCTGGCTTGGTGGATTAATTCTTCCATTTCGGCAACTTTAGTAATACGGGAGAACCATTCTTTTATAGAGGGCGGGGTTATTGATAACCAATGACATGGGATGCACATCTTGGCAGCGTTGATGAGGTGTAGTATAAGTGATTTTTTGTAGGCTGATTGTGGGAGGGAGGTATGGTGTAAAAGGTATTGTGCGGGAGAATATTCCGGAGTATAAGTAGTAATGTTAGCGATAAGGTCGTGGACATTTCTCCAAAAGGATTGAATAAGGTGACAATCCCACCAGATGTGTAGGAGTGTGCCTTTATCACTACTACATCTCCAGCAGAGAATTGAATTTTTAGCATTGATCTTGTGTAGTCTATCTGGTGTCATATACCATTTCGTAAATATTTTCATACCGTTCTCTTGTGCTGAAACATTTAGGGAACCTTTATGTATATGAGAGAAGATACGTGTCCAGTCAGTGTGTGAGAGGTGTATGGATAGGTCTTCTTCCCATCGTTTGCAGGTTTTGTCTAGGTTGAAGTCAAATTGCGAGGACAGGAGAGTGTATATGGTTGAAATCAGATGTCGTTGGGGTTTGTTTTGAGCACACAAGGTTTCAAACTGAGAGAGGGGTTTCGTCCAGTCTGAAGACCTTTTGGGGGATAGTAGAAATTGTCTAATTTGAAGGTAGTTGAAAAGGGGTATGCCATGTTTGGGAAACCTAGCTGTCAGATTCTCAAAGGAGGAGAAGGAGCCGTTGTGGAATAATTGTTCAACCCTTTCTGGACTATCTGAGGTGTTGGTAGGGTTGTTGTGTAATTTGAGCCCGCGGGGGAAGCTTGGATTATTTGAAAGAGGCGTTAAAGGGCCGGGGGCTGAGGCTAGGTTGAACTTTCTACAGGTGAGTCTGAATATTTGAAGGGTGGCAGCGATCAGTGGGTGTTGTGTGTGGTTTATGAGTCAGAATTGGATCAATCCAGGGAAGTTGCATTGTGGGGATTTTTGACATCGAATTCTCTAAGGTGACCCAGTCCTTGGAAGAGGCATGGGCATGCCAATCTACAACTCTTGTGAGATGACAAGACCAATAATATTTGAGCATGTCAGGAAGGCCTGCGCCACCTTGCATTTTGGGGGAGGTGAGTCTTTGCCAATTCAGCCTCGGGCGTTTGGAGGACCAGATGAATTCGGAACAAATCCGTTTGTAAGTTATAAAAAAGGAGGGGGGGAGTTTGATGGGTATAGTTTGTAGAAGGTAAAGTATTCGCGGAAGGATGTTCATCCTAATGATGGCGATTTTCCCAAACCATGAAAAGGGGCAGTTTTTCCACTCAGATAAGTCTTGTTTAATTAAGCGAATTAATCGAGCGTGTTTTAGTGTATAGAGGTCAGTTAGTGATGAGGGGATCTGGATACCAAGATAGGTAATTGAGTGGGGATCCCATACAAACGGGAAGTTTGATTGACAAAGGTTGAGAGTGTTTGCGGGAAGGGAGATATTCAGTGCATTAGATTTAGTGTAGTTAATCTTTAGGTTTGAGATATTTTGAAAGGACGTAAGTTCGTGCAACAAGTTGGGGATTGAGGTAAGGGGTTCGGTAAGAAAGAGAAGGATATCATCTGCGTATGCTGCAACCTTGTATTGTTTATTGTCAATAGTAACTCCCTTGATGTCGGGGTGTGTGCGTAGTCTGCGTAGAAAGGGTTCAAGTGTGATAATAAAGATAAGAGGGGAAAGTGGACATCCTTGTCGGGTACCGTTTGACACGGAGAAGGCGTTCGACAGTTGGTTATTGACCCTGACACGGGCACTAGGTTTGGTATAAAGGGTCAAGATAAATTGCAGCATCTGGTCACCGATGCCAATTGCTTTCAAGGCTTCGGACATATAGTCCCATGCCACTCTGTCGAACGCCTTCTCCGCATCCAAGGATAGGAAGAAACCCTGTGTGCTGGAATTATTGAGCCAGTGATGGATATTCAGAGCTTTTAGGGTATTGTCCCTAGCCTCCCTCCCTGGTACGAATCCTATCTGATCCAATGAAATGAGATCAGGAAGGAGGGGGAGAAGGCGATTTGCAAGGATCTTGGCGTACCATTTGATATCCAAATTTAAGAGGGAGATGGGTCTGTAGTTTGTAACTAGTGAGGCGTCTTTTCCATGTTTGGGAATAACCGTGATGTGCGCCTCTAGTAGTTCAGGGCTTTTTTCGGTGGCTAATGTGTTGGAATTAAAGGTTTGGAGAAAGTGAGGGATCAGAATATCTGAGAAGAGTTTGTAATAGGTTGCGGTCAGACCGTCTGGGCCGGGACTTTTACCGGGTTTAAGTTGGTTAAGTGCTTTGATTGCCTCCTCCCTTGACAGGGGTTGATTTAGTTTCTCTATTGCTTCAGTTGATAGGGGGCCTGGGGAATATTTGTTTAGGAAGGCTTTGATTTTGTCTGTTCTAGAGGTATTTGTTTTCTGGTTATCAGAATGCAGGTTATAAAGTGTCGAATAATATTTAACGAATTGATTTGCGATGTCCTCGTTAGATGAGAATCTGTTCCCGGCGGAATCCACGATTGAGTGGATAGTTCTCGATGCTTTTTTGGCTTGGATGGCTTTGGCAAGTAATTTGCCGGATTTTGTACCAAACTCATAATAAAGTTTTTGTTGTAAAGTGAATTTGCGTTTAACTACTTTACCTAGTATTTCTAGTAATTCAGTTTGGGCTTGTGTTAGGTCATTAAGAGCTTGGGCGGCTAGGGACTGTTTGTGGGTACCTTCAAGGGAACGAATTTTTTCGGTGAGCTTTAAGATGTGTGTTTGTCTGATTTTTTTCCGTTTAGAGGCTAGAGATATTAGTTCTCCTCTAATGACGCATTTATGGGCCGCCCAAACGGTGGCAGGAGGGAGTTCATTAATTGAGTTTTCTTTGAAGTACTGTGTTAGGTTGGTTTTGATAGCTCTTATGTAATCTTGGTTAGAGAGTAGCGAGTTATCAAGGCGCCAGATATTGGAGTATGAGCGTTTGGCAGGGAGGTTCAGGGAAAGGGTGATGGGATGATGGTCTGAGATAATCATAGGGTCAATTTCAGTTTTAATGAGAGACTGGACAAAGTTTTGTGAAATGAAGAAGTAATCTAGCCTTGTGTAAGTGTTATGTGGTGTGGAGAAGAATGTGAAATCTTTAGTGTTCGGGTTCATGGTGCGCCAGGTGTCGTGGAGAGTCAGTTTATGTAGTTCCACTTTTATTGCTTTTAAAGCTTTGTATGAAAGAGCGGATGAACCCGTCGAGGTATCAAGGAGAGGGTTGAGTGCTACGTTAAAGTCTCCGCCCACAATCATAAGTTCTGATTGAAAATTTGTCAGGCGTCCTAGGACGTCCTTGAAAAATGTTACTTGGTCGGTGTTGGGGGCGTAGACATTAACCAAAGTAATGGGGAGTTCGAACAGCGTACCTTTAAGAAGTAGGAATCTTCCTTGAGTGTCAATAATAGAGTCTGTTAGTGTAAAGGGGCAGTGTTTAGAAATCAGGATGGATACACCTTTCGATTTTGACTCGGGATTTGGTGCATGGTAGGCAGTCGGATATAATTTGTTGTAAAGTTTGGGGATATTGTCTGCTCTGAAGTGAGTTTCCTGGATAAATATAATATCCGCTTTGGATGAACGGGTGGAAAGAAAAAATTTAGAGCGCTTTTCAGGTGTATTCAGACCTTTGGCGTTTATGGAGTATAATGAGAGTGTTCTGGGGGGGGGGGGGGGTCGAGAAGTGGAGGCGTAGGAGATGTCATCGTCCAAATGCTTGAGGTGGGGATTGGGGAGTGGGATGTAGGTTATTGGGGATGGGAAGGGTATCGGAGAGGTATCAGTGTAGGTGGGGCAGAGGGAAAGGGGGATTGAGCCTGATACTATATGTAAGGGGGTGCGGTCTGGGACCAGGAGGGCCTGCCTACCTGTCTGTCCTGAGACCTACTAGGGGGGTAGGCTAATGAAAAAGTCAGAAGATTTTAGCAGTAAGTCAACTGCGGAGAGAGTATTCTAGGTGGGGTTGGAGTTGTCCTGGCCTGAGGGTGTCCGCGATGATCGCATGAGCGCGGGCCACCGCCACGAGGAATGGTTATGGTAGAAGTTATTGTCAGGAGAATAGTATGGGTCATCTTGTCGAGGTTCTGGGGTATAACCTATTATATCGGGGTCTATGAGAGGACGAGGAAATCTTAGGGTAAAGCTGTCTTGAGAAGGTATGGACAAAAAAAAAAAAAAAAAGCAGTAAGTTGTTTCAAAAGAACCTTGGAGGGGATTAACTTGTGTGGTTGTGTGATCTCGTGATGTAATTGTTATAAACAAAAATACAGAGAAAACCAGAATCAAAAGATTTTAACCTGAGATAAACATCAATAAACATAGTTCAGTAGTTGTACATCACCTGGCATTGTTATTCTATATAGGTAAAGTATGCATGTCAAGTCATATAAGAGGTGTGGTATTCTTCTATGAGAATTGGAGGCCTGTGTCAACCCCTGCCATACTACGGATTCTGACCATCTCCCTCACAATAAACCGCGAGGGGGAGGGCCATACTCAGCAATATGGCAAAGCAAGAATTTAAAGCAAAGGATTATTGTGAAAAGAGTAGACATCTTCAGATTGTCTTGGGCAAACTCTTAAAGTTTACCTGAACATCTAAGTATTGTACCAAATATTGGATACCCTAGAGAGGGCGTACTGAGCGGTGTTCAAAGATTCTTGAGGGTAGGCTCAACAGGCAAAGTGCATAAGTTAGCAGAACAATTTCAGGAAATGTTAGTGTCCTATAATATATTTAAACCTTTCTTCTTCATGTTATCTCCATTTCTTCAAATCTCTTACTTTACTCCTCCCCTTCCCCATGCCCCACTTCCTTCTACGTAGATGGGAGAGAGAAGAGAAGGAGACATAAAACTTCAATATCACCAACGTTCAGGGGACTTTGGATCAGGTGAAGCTGTCCAATGAGCTATGTATAGCATTCGGATGAATGCATTCCTGCTTAGATGCTAGGGCATAAGTAGAGAGGTAAATATGCTGCTGGATGAAGGCACACATAAAAAAAAAAAAAAAAAAAAAAAAAAGGGTCAGTCTCTGAAGCGGTCTTTTGTGAATTAAAAGTAATGCAAATATGGGGCCGATCCAGAATGTAGGGAGGAATCACAGTGGCCAGTGACTTGTGGTGGCACAATATGATCGTTGAACAAATACGCAAGCATTTGGTGAGGGGTGAAAAGTATATTGAACCAAGTGAACGCCAGGGATGTGCAAGGATGAAGAATAAAATGCACAGCGAATAAAACATAAACGGGAGTAATGACAGTTATCTCCTGTATTTAGTGATCAGTACGGGCTTTCCGCTGTTGCGGAGGTTTTGTAGGGCTGATTCCAAATGGTAAGCTGTGTGAAGCAGCAACATCTCTAGAGGATGAGGGTGATCTTTGGCGTCTATTTCTGGTTTCTAATACTTCCATAAAATCTAAGTCGGATGGCACAGCAGTGAGGGGAGAATTCCGGAATTCTGCATACCAGTTAGGGAGTGCCACTTGTTGAATGCCTAACGTTGCGCAAAAGAGCGGGAGGTCTTCTGGTACCTTCAGTAAAGCTGTGCGACCTTGGGAAGTCGCTGACAAGCAAAAAGGGAATTTCCATTTGTAAATTATCCCTTTTTTGCGCAGAACATCCAGGAGGGGTCTCAGATCTCTGCGGTGTTGTAACGTGATATTGGAGAGATCTTGGTAAATATGTATGATCGCTCCTTCACATTCTATTTGATTTCTACCTCTTGCTTTTCTTAGGATGTCTTCTTTCAGTTTGAAATCAATTAGACAACACACAACATCTCTGGGGGGGTCACCTTCTCTGCCTTTGGGTCTCAGGGCGCGATGGATGCGCTCCATATCAATAGGTGACATTTGGGGGCGATCCAAAAGATTGTTAAACAAGCCTGTAATTACTGAGGGTAGGTGATCAGCATTAACAGATTCGGGAAGACCCCGAATGCGCAGGTTATGGCGTCTCCCCCTGTTATCAAGATCCTCCATGTGACGCTGGAGGTCTCTCATCTGTATAGTGTGATAATCAAGCTTGTGGGTTACAGAGTGAAGGGTAAAATCATGTGTTGCTGTGACCTTTTCTACATCTTGCATTCTGTGAGATAGGGATAGGATGTCAGCTTTCAGTTCTGTTTTTAGATCCAGGATGGCTGCTCCTAATGTCTCTTTTATGTCAGATGCAATGGCCCGTAGGTCTGACATATTAAACTGGGGTGGTTGTAGAGGAAGAGTGTGATTAGGGAGGGGGTCCTCTGAAGTGGCAGGGATGGTGGAGAGCGGGGATGGAGGTGGATGAGCCGATTGAGCTAATACCTGAGCATATGAGGCGGCCGCCATGTTTGCCATCGGGTCGAGCAGAGTCTCGGGTTTGCTGTGGCTCAATCTCGGCGTGGATTCCCTCGGGGAGCGGGATCTGGTGGCGGATGAGTTGCGGGACTTTGACCCCATCGATCGGCGGTGAATGCGGGCTGCTGTGTCTCCTTCAGATGTGGTGTAATCCTCGTGGCGGCGGGAGCTCCGTTCTCAGGCAGCCATCCGTCGGCGAGGTCAAACCACGCCCCCGCGCTATTCTTTTTTAATATGCATGTCTTTTGGTTCATAGCTGCAGCAGCTTTGGAAATACATGGGTATGCTCCCCCAAATTTTTTGCCTGTTTATTATGTATTCGGTCTGACCAGACTATCGAGGTTGAGCAGCCCTCCCCACCCCCCACACACACCTGTACTCAATCAGTGTCCACCATCGAGTGGATATAGGAGGAGTCCCCTGTAGTGCATTTGCACATCTTCCCCAGCAAGGAGTGTTATCTCCAAGGGTTAGAAGGGCTGGATTCATCTCTTTTTCATGGATAGTGTAGGACCCACTGATAATGGGGTACTTTGATGCAGTAGTGGGCTTGAGCACGATATGGCCATATGGTGGGAAGAAAACCCCCATTTTTATTTATGGACTCTCTTCAGATTTGGTAGTAATTTATTTTGCATTTGCGCGCTATTCTTTTTTAATATGCATGTCTTTTGGTTCATAGCTGCAGCAGCTTTGGAAATACATGGGTATGCTCCCCCAAATTTTTTGCCTGTTTATTATGTATTCGGTCTGACCAGACTATCGAGGTTGAGCAGCCCTCCCCACCCCCCACACACACCTGTACTCAATCAGTGTCCACCATCGAGTGGATATAGGAGGAGTCCCCTGTAGTGCATTTGCACATCTTCCCCAGCAAGGAGTGTTATCTCCAAGGGTTAGAAGGGCTGGATTCATCTCTTTTTCATGGATAGTGTAGGACCCACTGATAATGGGGTACTTTGACGCAGTAGTGGGCTTGAGCACGATATGGCCATATGGTGGGACCAAACCCCCATTTTTATTTATGGACTCTCTTCAGATTTGGTAGTAAATTTCTTTTGCATTTGCGCGCTATTCTTTTTTAATATGCATTTATTTAGGTGACCAAAGGAGTCCAACGTTTTTACTGTTCAACTAGTTACAACAAGCAAGGCAAAAGACATCCAACTTGCTTCAGGGGCCACAACCCCCCCTTCAACAGGGCTGGAGGAAAAGTTTTAAAACGCCAAACTGTATAAAACAAATGACATGTTCATTTAAAAAATTACACATAACCTCAGAACCAGAGTGCAATACAGGTTGACTATATACTATATAAAAAAGAAAAAAGGGAAGCCACATTTCACACTAAAAACCACGGATTAAACTGTATGTATACATAGGTGATTGTCATTCAAAGGTGCTCCTGTCTTCCTTGGGAGACAAAAAATAAAAAGGTGCTAGCAAAGAACAATTAGAAAGATCACAGCCGATGTAGCTGAATCTAATCTAACCAAAAGGATACAAAAATGTTTCTACTGTTGGAAATGAAATTGGATGCAGTAAGGCAAACACAGAAACATACAAACGTTACTATTACAAAAACAAAATGTGGTTTAATCTGTGGTTTTTAGTGTGAACTGTGGCTTCATTTCATTATTATTTCTGTAAAAAAAAAGTCAAGCTGTATTGCACTCTGGTCCCAAGGACATGTGCATTTATTTTTTTTATTTTATACATGTGTATTTTTTTTTTTTATAGAAGCAATTCTGCTTTATCACCATTTTTACACGTGTGTGTTTTTCTCTTTACTTTTCCGCCTGCCCTGATTATATGGCCCCTCAAACATGTTTGATGTATTTTGCCCTGCTTGTTGTAACAAGTGGAATAATAAAGACTTTGACATACTACACTTGGGACCTCTCAACTCGGGTGAATGTACTCTCCTGGGGAGTCCTTGTCTTTTTTGGTGAGGTGCTGAATACAGGCCAATTGGGCTCAAGTAATGGCACTGTCCACATTTTGATGACCTGTGAAATCTATGTCCAGTGCCCTTCCACCGCTACCTCTGGGCCATATATTTATTTTCTCATTAAAGTGTACCCGGTCTTAGTCCATGTGCCTGTAATGCTGAATACAGGCCAATTGGGCTCAAGTAATGACACTGTCCACATTTTGATGACATGTGAAATCTATGTCCAGTGCCCCTCCACCGCTACCTCTGGGCCATATATTTATTTTCTCATTAAAGTGTACCCGGTCTTAGTCCATGTGCCTGCAAAAATGCTATTTATTTTTCTGGCAGGTGAATGGGTATGCTTTGCAGAGTGAAGCTTTACCCTCATTTACTAAGCTCTGGAGCAACTGATCTTGCAGAGTGCAACTGCACTTTACAAAGTGCACAGTCTATTTTCCTTTAGTAAATCAACTCCAAATTCTTATTTAAAAGTGCATCAATGTAAGGCTGATAAATGCCTGTTGCTGTCACATTCTGAACACTAGCCTTGCAATCTGTGATAAAGTGTTCTGTGGGTGGGCAACGTCTGTAGCAAATATCACAGTTCCTTAGAAACTCCTTGTATTTCTCAAAAGGCTTTGCCATGAATGCACAAAGTAGAAAGGATGCAATTTGTCATTGATGAGACAGTAGGGCTTTGGGTCTTTATGCCTTTCTTAGCTTTGCTGCTGATAGCAGGTGTAGCTTCCATCTTTCTAACGGAGACAATGATAATGAGGTTGATTTACTAATGAAAAATAGGCAGTTCACTTTGTAAGCGAAGTTCCCCAGAGCTTAGTGAATGAAGTGTAGTTATGCTAAGAGGGTAGTATAGTGGCGCTACAACCCATGCGGGTTGCCAGGACCGAACATATTCTGCTGCTTTCTAAAACAGATCCCCAAGTTCTCTTTTGTAAGCTTTTAGTTCATATTTAATGTGAAGGCCTATTTAATCCAGAACATGTTGCTGAAATTATTATAAACCACAAATGTAATGAGCATGAACACAGTCAGGCCCCAACAGATACCCTGACCATATGCTATTTGTTACATAAAAGGGTTAATGCCAATTCATTGGCATCAAGCAATAGATATTAGGGCAGCCAAAAAAGGCAAGTCTGCTCAAGTGCCATGTGTGTCCATCAACATTTTAAATAAACCAAAAAAAAAAAAAAAAAAACTAAAAAAAAGTAACCAAAGAAAGAAAAAAAAAAAAAAACAAAGTTACTTTATAAGCTTCATTTTGTCTTTAGTGGATATAAAAAAAAAAAAAAAAAAATGCTTCTACGTTTCTGTGTTTGAGACACCACACTAGAAAAATAGGAACCCTTGGTAAATATAAACAAGCTATCTAGTGTTAATGGGCTTTTGTTGTGGGAGAAAATAAAAAGGAAGAGACATAGCGTTAGCGAGCAACAAAAATGAAGCTGTCTATATATATTAAAATGTCTTGCCATCTAAGCCAGCCTCACTCTAAAGTAGATTAAAATCATAAAAGCTAATGAAGATTACTCTGTAATACACATCTCTTGGTTACCAGTTGGGACTTGAAGTGACAACATTACAGAAACACCCTGCAGGCCTTTATTTAAATAGCTGCGTATAAAACAATGTCCTCTTGTCAGTCATCACTAATTCAGATGAAGACAAAATATAAATCTGTCCAAAGGCCATCATAGTACTTAACTTGGCACATCACTTGAAAAATTAGGAATGCAAGTTTATTACAAATCAGGCTTAACCCGTTTGGAGTTGAGGGAAGCTGCAAATATTTGCAAAGTAATGATTTGCACTCCTTTCAATGAGCTGGGGAGGTTTTTTTTTTCCCTCTTAAAGTCTTGCTAAGATATTACAATTTTTGCTTATGGCAACCATGTCTAATGTGGATTGGTATTTTCATTATAACGCACCCCACAGCACTTCCCGGTAACATCTCAGGTTTCTAAATTGGACAATAAATTTCTACACTTTCTGACACAATGCGGAGTGTAGCAGCTGACATTTTATTACTAAAGCTTAGCATGCCTCAGCATACTTCTGGTCAAAGTCTATAAAACAGATACCTAAGAAAACCACCGTGGCAAGTGAGAATTAACAGTTCCAGAAAAAGAATTCTAATTCAAGGTACAAGCAAAATATTTAAGCCATAGTTGTAGTTTTAAAGCCGTTCCTGTCTCATGCAGTTTTTTTATTTTAGATTCCAAAATTTAAGATTTAGGGCTTGTACACAAAAGTGATAGGTGCTGCAAATCACCCAGCGCTCTTTATTTGGGCCAGGGTTGGCCTGTTCTTTTGTCCACTTTAGTAAAAACATTGCATACATATAACCCATAATGTACTCAAATAAAAAGCCTCAAAATGTAAGTGCACTCAGGTTTTTTTTTTTTTTTTTAACCACTTCCCGTCGCTGCACTGCCTTTTTACGTCGGCAGTGTGGCACTCACAGGCAAAAATTACGTTAATAAACATAATTTGCTTGGGAGGCCACTAGGGGGCGAGTGCGCGCCGCCGGAGGCGCGCTCCCACCCCCAATCATCAGCGGGGAAGCCAGTGCGGGTGTCAGGCAGCTCCGATTGCCGTCTGACACCGGCGATCTCCCCCAGCTGACAGAGAAGGACAAACGGCTGATGTAAACACAGCCGTCCGTCATTCTCCCTGAAGTGATCACAGAAGCTATGTGATTCTGCTATATAGGATCGCATGTCATTGATCATCTCACAAGCCCAACCCCCCCCCCCCCCCAGTTAGAATAACTCCCCTAGGCTCACATTTAACCCCTTGATCACCAATAGCATTAACCCCTTCCCTGCCAATGGCACCATCACAGTAACACTGCATATTTTAAGCACTGATTACTGTAATAATGTCACTGGTACCCCCAAAAGTGTCAAAATGTCAGTTAAAAAACAATAAAAATGGCATAAATCTTTCCCGTAGTTAGTAAACACAATAACTTTTGCGCAAACCAATCAAAATACGCTTATTGTGATTTTTTTTACCAAAAATATGCAGAAAACAAATTGGCCTAAAATGTTAAAAAAATGTTGATTTTTAATTTTTTGGGGGGAATGTTATATAGCAGAAAGTGAAAAATAGTTTTTTTTCAAAATTGTCGCACTTTTTTGTTTATAGCGCAAAAAATAAAAAAAAATAAAAATCGCACAGGTAATCAAATACCACCAAAAGAGAGCTCTATTTGTGGGGAAAAAAAGAACATCAATTTCATTTGGGTACAGTGTCGCACGACCGCGTAATTGTCCGTTAAAGTAACACAGTGTCGAATCGCAAATTAGGGCCTGGTCATTAACCACTTAAGCCCCGGAAGATTTTACCCCCATTCCGACCAGGGGGTATTTTGCGATTCGGCACTGCGTGACTTTAACGGACAATTGCGCGGTCGTGCGACGCTGTACCTAAACGAATTTGACATCCTTTTTTTCCCACAAACAGAGCTTTCTTTTGGTGGTATTTGATCACCTGTGCAATTTTTTGATCACGCGCTATAAACAAAAAAATAGCGTCAATTTTGCAAAAATAACAATATTTTTCACATTTTTTTATATGAAATTCCCCCCAAAAAAATGTAAAAATCAAAATTTTTTAAAATTTTCGGCCAATTTGTTTTATGCTACCTATGTTTGGTAAAAAAAAAAAAAAAATCGCAAAAAGCGTATTTTGATTGGTTTGCGCAAAAGTTATCGCGTTTACTAACAAAGGGAAAGATTTTTGTCATTTTTGTTGTTTTTTTTTTAACGCGTAATGGCGGCGATCTGCGATTTTTTTGCGGTACTGCGACATTGCGGTGGACAGATCGGACCCTTGACTAACATTTTTGACACTTTTGGGGTTACCAGTGACATTTCTACAGTAATCAGTGCTATACATATGCACTGTTACTGCAAAAATACATTGGTAGTGAAGGGGTTAACTTTATTTGGGAGGGAGGGGCTGTGTGTGTCCCTAGGGGCGTGGTTTCTACTGTGATTGGCTGTGGCTTCAGCTGTAAGGACACTGATCAACGGATCTACATACTAGATCCGAGTGATCAGTGTCTTTACAGCGAGGAGAATGACAGGCAGCTTGTTTACACAAGCTGCCTGACATTCTCCCTCTCCCCCGCCGATCGCCGAGTGGCCGGCGGACATCGGGTCCGCTGGTCACACGCGCGGGGGGGTCCGTGACCACGCGGGAGTGCCCCTCCAGGGGCGCGCGCTCGCTCCCTAGACCCTCACAAGCAAGCAACGTAGCCCTACGTTAGTTTGCCTGTGAGGGGCTGACCGCCGACGTAGATAGTCGTGCGGCGGTCGGCAAGTGGTTAAGCAGCAAAATCTTCCGGTCCAGAAGTGGTTAAGTCCCTGCTACACAGTTTTGTACTTACCTGTCCTCAGTCTGCCTAAGATCTCTGTGGTCATGCTCCCTGGCACTGCACAACCTCCTGTTAAGAATAAAAACCCTCTTTATGATCTAATGGAGATTACAGAGCACATGCATCAGCCCAAAGGAGGCTGCACATTATTATTAATATAATACAGGATTTGTATAGCTCCAACAGTTTACACAGCACTTTCAAATCTTGGGGGGAAAGTACAGTTACAATACATATCAATACAGGAGGAATCAGAGGGCCCTGCTTGTTAGAGCTTACCATCTAAAAGAAAGGGTCAAGCGATAAAAAGTGTTATTAGGTGGAGGCAGGATAGGCTTCTCTGATCAGAAAAGTTTCAGGGATCGCCTAAAGGGGATAGAGTAGGAGATAGTCCAATAGATTGGGGTAGGGAATTCCAAAGGATGGGAGAGGCTGGGGAGAAGTCCTGGGGTTGAGCATAGGAGGAGATGGCAAGGTAAATAAAGCAGATTGCCATTCTAGCAGTAGGGAAGGCATTGATCCTGTGTTCCTGCAAAGCAGACACATAGATCAATGCCTTCCCCTCTTCCAGAGGTTAAAGCGGAGTTCCACACAAAATAGGAACTTCCGCTATTTTGCTTCCTCCGGTGTCACATTTGGCACCTTTCAGGGGGGAGGGGGGGGCGTGTACCCGTTTTTGACAGGTACCCCTTCCCCTCTTCCAGGACACCGCGCCGTGGCTGTCCCGGAAGTTCGGCCCCCTCCTCCTTCCCCCACCGCCAAGCCAATGGAATGCACAGTGCGCTTCGTGCATGCGCAGTAGGGACCCGGCCTAGAAGCCTTACCAGCAATGGCAGCGGCAGCACCCGACATCGCTGGACTCCAGGACAGGTAAGTGCCGACATTGCTGGACTCCAGGACAGGTAAGTGTCCAAATATTAAAAGTCAGCAGCTACAGTATGTGTAGCTGCTGACTTTTAATTTTAGGAGGGGAAGGCAGAACTCCACTTTAAGTGGTTAATACAACTGAATTTGGGTTATGTGATATTTTTTACATTTATTGAACACATTTATGAATTTAAGTTGTTTGCACAATTGTTTACTATTGATAGTGCGGTCTGTTTTTAGCATTTTCTCATTAAAGTGTACCCAGTCAAGCTAGATCCTTAAGGTCCACACTCCTAGGCCAACTAACATGTAAGGTTTAGTACCTGTGGTTTTTATATCTTCACGGTTATTTCGTATTTTCTTGCTCTGTGTAATCCAACACATCATTAACACCTGATTTATACAGGCATTGCACTTTCACCGAGAGGCAGTTTTGACCCCATTGGGGCTTCTGGGGCTGAGGGTCAGCGCTTCAAATTCCTATGCAAATGTTTTATTATAACCCCCGGTTGTGATAACCGGTCGCTACATTTTTAGTCATTATCCTTTGTACTGACTTATTAATGACGGCTGTTCTGTTGCCGTTTCATATCTGTAAACAACCTTTTTGTTTGTTCTAAAAAACTCCAATAAAAAAATATTAAAATTAAAGTGTACCTGGTCTTTGTCCATGCAAGGTAAAACAACAGGTTCATTTTAATGGCAGCCCCTCACCTTCTCTCCCCGCCACCCCATGAGTGAAAAAAGGTACCCAGTATTTCCCTTTTATTGAAGTTTTCCTTTGATAAATCCCCCCCACCCGAGATCATACCTGCAGACTGCCATTAGTATGGCTTTACCATATGGCTTTACCATAGAAATTATTAGGGGCACAGTGTGCATGCGACCTTCCCGATTGCCAGATGGTGGGCGAAGGCAGGCATGTATCCCCGGTGGGCTGCACTCAGGAAGAAGGGAGAAGTAAATTTATTAAATGGACAAAATCATGTACATGATTGCATTGTTGTTTTGTAACTTTGAGCTTACCCAGGGCTAACTTGCCCTCTCTTCCAGTTGCCTAGTGCAACACTGCAGGAAGGGAACAAAGGAAGGCAAGTATAAGTGGCTTGAGGGGCTACTAATAAATGAACCTGATGCTTTTCGCTGCAGGAGGCAAACAAATGTTAAATAAAAAACCCTCAGTAGTAGTTGCCCTTGAAAGAAGAATAAACCTTACCTTTCTGGCATACAGTAAGTAAAATCTTCTCCCTCTAAGAACTAGAGCCACTGCTGGTTTCCAACACCTCAACATGCATTGGATGGTCCATTGGGTGTTGTGGCTCCTCCCCTCAGCCAATATGGTCCTACAGGACATCGTAATAGACAAAGGAAACTCCAGCACTCTGCAGGGCACAAGGTATCCAACACATCCAGAATTGCTGAACAATGGTGGAACATCTAGGTCTGCATGACAGCAAAGTTATTCCTCACTGCATGCCAGAAAGGCAAGTATTAAACTTATTTTACACTTGCTTGCTTTATCTTGTGTTAGAGGATGCTACCAATTCAATTTTGTACTGTTTAAGTTTAATTAAGTTAGATCATTATTCAGCAAAAATCGGAGGGAAAAGGAAAGACTTATTTCAAGAGAATCTATATGGGTGTTTGTAGGTTATTCTGATCCAAGTGTATATTTAAGGGTTAAAGAGAGCTGCCCTTTAATTCTGTACCAATGTTTTCTTCAGGGAATATATTTTTCTTTGAAAGGTTACTGTATCTCGACTGTTTGTAAAATACCCAGTTATGATTGATTATTAGACAGATTAACAAGAGGAATTTATACTTGTCAGAAGATATAGAAACAAGACAAAGTTAAATGGAATCAAATTTTTTATTGTTTATAACTTATGAAAAATGGAACACCCCGGGTGAGAGGCTTGACGGCTGCACACTGGAGGCACTTTATCAGACAAAGATTTAGCAAATTGTGACATAAATGGTTAGTTTTCTTATCAAAATGACAACAACTTAAGACCAATTTTTCTTTAAAGTCTTATAAAAATGGCTAAAATGACCTCTAAACAGAATTATCTTAGCATGAAGCACTGGCCTACAATAAATCATTTTTAATGTGATAAATATTAAAAAATTCAGCAAAGAACAAAAAAATAAAACATCAAATAATGCATACAAACACCACTTTATAAGACCCTACGATTACATGCCTATTTAATAGATATGCACTGCTCCAACATGCATTAAAATAGCAATCAGATGAATGTTATAAAATAAAAACTGCTATGGGTTGTTTCTTTATCCTCCATTGAGGGAAACATGCATTGCAGATAACCCTTAATTAATTGGGGAATACTGTCCCAATCAGGAGATTGGTTCACTGGCAAATTAAAAAATGTTAAGCCAGCTCCCTGTATACCCTTCCCATCATGCCTCATGCTTTTTCTTCAAGTAAGAATTTAACATTTCTGCTTGAGCTAGCCACTAAACAGCAGTTCTTCGGCATGGCGCATCTGCAGCAACAGCTTTGGTGGCCATACACAGACCCTGCTGGAATATGACTTTGAGACACTGGACTCTGCATTTTGGTGCTTACAAAACCTTAGTACACTGTGCTAAGCCTAATCTTGTTTGACAGTCTTGAAAGACTCACTTTTAGTAAATCTGGCCATACACAGCTTAAATTTTGACCAAACCTAAAATGCTGGTCAACCCAAAAATTTAGCCAATGGGTGGCCCTGTTGGCAACACCAGGCTTAAACTTCAAATGAAAATTTGAAAGTGTTGGGTGGAAAATTGTCTACCCTACAATGACTGCTTCCTATTGCATGCAGTCACTGTCCATGTATTCAGACAGCAAGGGTGTTGTGGCTGAGTACAGTAGCTAGCAGGGGAGATGTCATATTATCCAGTCTGTTTAGCATTGATGCAGAAATCTATATATGTATGACTAACCTAGGTCTCCAGAAGTGGTGAAGATATACAATGTGCCATTCATTATTGGTCTCTGCATTATAGCGCCTCCAGAACCTTGTATACTGTATTTTTTAGCCACAGAATACTGTCTAGGTTTAGAGTTGGAGTCACAGGGTAGAGTGTCAAGTTTGAAGCCATTTCACAGCCATGCTTAATTTAAAGGCTTGATAAGTTGGGTATCTATATACAGGTATGTGACAAATCCTCATCTTTTATAATTTTGCAAAAAAAAATAGACAGAGTGCTAGAGAGAGCACATGAAATCAAGGGAGAAAGAAAGCTTAATTAAGGTTGTGAATATTCACTTGGTAAAGAATACCCAATCACAAAATAAGGAAAATAAAATATATTTTTTGTTTGCACACGATTGGTTGATGGAAATGAAGCTTCACCACATTCACTAAACCAAGAGAAAATTCCTCTGCAAAATAAACAGATTTGCCTTTAGTAAATCAACCCATAATGTGCTCCTCTAACCAGTGTCTGAAGCCAACTATGATTTTAGCACGAGGGTAAATGAAGTGGGCCTTTTTTCTACATTACTTATAAAAATGTCACTTCTGCTTTATAGCCCCTAAGCTAACCTTGGAGTATAACACCTGATCTAAGACCTAACCCATTTTGTTTGATCCCTTTTGTAGAGTAATTAAACCCATATCTATCTATCTATCTATCTATCTATCTATCTATCTATCTATCTATACACACACACGCTGTTCACATTTATTATTAGGCAAGTTGTATTCGATTCATTTAACAACTTCAGTGTTCTTGGTCAATCCAAAATGTTATTAAACCTCAAACCTAAATGTTTAAAAAGGGTAACTCCACTTTTGTGGGGGGGGGGAATAGCAAATAAAGAAAAAACAATATCGCGTATTCAATTGCAACACAAATCATATTGTAATTGATTATTAAAATGACCTTTCCTTTTCAACCTGCAGCAGTAAAGCTGTAACTTTCTGAAATGCAGTGCAATATGGCTACCTGGAGCTGTTCTGTACACGGAATGTGTACTGACCACACCCCAGAAACATAATTTCCTGCTTTTGTAATTGGCTCACTGATTTCTCCATAACTCTAAGATACAAGTCAGATTTCTGGCATCCCCTGGAACAAAACTAAATTTTTGGTGAGATACTCCCAATAGGAAATTACATCTAAAAAGGGATGCAGGCTCAGTAGGTTTCCTCATTAGTGCTCTGCAGCTGCCACAGCTGAATGTTAATGAAACCACTACCATTAAACTCGCTCAACACAGAGGCACAGAGGAACAAACCGTGTTTTCTTCAGAAAAACAAAAAAGGTAGAAATCTGCAACAAAACGTTTGTTAAAATCCTTGCAATGTACAGAGATCACCCAGAGGGGAATGTTTTTTTCTCAACAAAAGTAGAGTTTCTCTAAGTCAAAGTGAGGTTTTGGCTTTCTTAGGAGAATATCTACAGTCAGGTCCATAAATATTGGGACATCAACACAATTCTAATCTTTTTGGCTCTATACACCACCACAATGGATTTGAAATGAAACAAACAAGATGTGCTTTAACTGAAGACTTTCATCTTTAATTTGAGGGTATTTACAGCCAAATCAGGTGAAAGGTGTAGCAATTACAACAGTTTTTATATGTGCCTCCCACTTTTAAGGGACCAAAAGTAATGGGACAATTGGCTGCTCGGCTGTTCCATGGCCAGGTGTGTGTTATTCTCTCATTATTCCATTTACAAGGAGCAGATAAAAGGTCCAGAGTTAATTTCAAGTGTGATATTTGCATTTGGAATCTGTTTCTGTCAACTCTCAATATGAGATCCAAAGAGCTGTCACTATCAGTGAAGCAAGCCAGAATTAGGCTGAAAAAAAAAAAAAAACCATCAGAGAGATAGCAAAAACATTAGGTGTGGCCAAATCAACTGTTTGGAACATCCTTAAAAAGAAAGAATGCATTGGTGAGCTCAGTAAAACCAAAAGACCCGGAAGACCACGGAAAACAACTATGGTGGATGACCTAAGAATTCTTTCCCTGGTGAAGAAAACACCCTTCACAACAGTTGGCCAGATCAAGAACACTCTCCAGGAGGTAGGTGTATGTGTGTCAAAGTCAACAATCAAGAGAAGACTTCCAACAGAGTGAATACAGAGGGTTCACCACAAGATGTAAACCATTGGTGAACCTCAAAAACAGGAAGGCCATATTAGAGTTTGCCAAACAACATCTAAAAAAGCCTTCACAGTTCTGGAACAACATCCTATGGACAGATGAGACCAAGGTCAACTTGTACCAGAGTGAAGGGAAGAGAAGAGTATGGAGAAGAAAAGGAACTGCTTATGATCCAAAGCATACCACCTCATCAGTGAAGCATCGTGGTGGTAGTGTCATGGCGTTGGCATGTATGGCTGCCAATGGAACTGGTTCTCTTGTATTTATTGATGATGTGACTGCTGACAAAATCAGCAGGATGAATTCTGAAGTGTTTTGGGCAATATTATCTGCTCATATTAAGCCAAATGCTTCAGAACTCATTGGACGGCACTTCACAGTGCAGATGGAC